>NW_024384083.1:0-17097 GCF_016835505.1 Polypterus senegalus
TGGCCTTGATGGGAACTCCTCCTTCGTTCACTGAGCGTCTCATTATGAAATCTCCCTAATTGGCTTCTGGTCATTTTTGCGGTATTGCAGAATGGACAGACAACTGACTGGCTAAGGTCTTTCTCTTGCTGTGATCTAAGCGGTGGTCTGGTCTGACTTTGTTCCAACAGCACCTCATTTGATAAACCAAGCTGCCAAGTGTTTGCCATGCTGCAATACCTCACTGCACATGAAGGTTGACTATTTTTCATTGGCACTATATATACACTATATGGCCAGCCTGGGTTTGGAGGATTCCAGGAGAACACTACCATCTGGACTGCATAGTACCAATGGTAAAGTGTGCAGGAGGAGGGATAATAATAATAATAATAATAATAATAATGATAATAATAATACATTTTATTTAATAGGTGCTTTTCTTGACACCTTACAATGAAATTAAAAAATATTAGTAAAATAAAAACTTAAAGAGAATGATAAATCAAAGAGCAATAATTAGCAAACAAACAAAGATAACAGACAGTAACAGTGTAAAATTCACAATTGGTATGCCAGTTTGAAAAGATACGTTTTGAGGGCAGTTTATAATTGCTACTGAATTGAGTTGATGAATATGAGAGGTAAGAGAATTCCAGAGTTGAGGAGCAATATGAGATGAGAGACGCTCGAGCTCACTGATCTCCTACAGACTGACACTCCTCTTGCTCACTTAGATCCTCATCTGCAGCTCGACTTTCTGTACCACACATCAGACTCAGTGCTCTGGGAGCTCAAGTGTCTCTCGAGCTTTAAATATTCAGAGCGGTATTCTGTAGTTAACAGTGAAGTTGAGAGAGAGTAGGTGTGATATGTTCAGTGGATATAGAACAGCAGGTTATTATTCTAGCAGCAGAATTTTCAATAAGCTGTAAGCGATGGATACGTTTTTGTGGGATGCCAGATAGAAGAGCATTACAGTAATCTATATGTGAAGTGACTCGGGCACTAACTGATTCTTCAGTACTGTGTTGCATAAGAACAGGACGAAGTCTAGAAATGTTTCGAAGATGGAAGAAGGCAGTCCGAGAAATAACTTATAAGGGAAGAAAAAGAGAGCGTACTGTCTAGAATGATGTCTAGGCTGGGGTAGATATGTTTGTCTTAATATTGTTAATTAAAGTAGAAAACTGGATAATCTTAGCAAGTGTGGATTTAGAACCAACGAGGAGCACCTCAGTTTTATTGCTGTTTAGTTGGAGAAAATTGTGAGTCATCCATGTCTTTATGTCTTGGAGACAAGCCATAACAGTATCTGGAGGGAAAACAGAAGTGGATTTAGTGGATAGATAGAGCTGTGTGTCATCAGTATAGCAATGAAACTTAATTCCATGGTGCTGGAAGATATTTACCTATTGGGAAGATACAAATGAGAAAAAGAAGCGGCCCCAAAACAGAACCCTGTGGACCTCCCTGAGTAACGACTGCATTCTCAGATTTAAAGCCCTTTATTTGAACAAATTGCCTCCTATCAGTGAGGTAGGAAGAAAACCATTGGAGGACAAGGCCACAGACTCCAAAACTAGCTAGTCGTGTCAAAATTATCGGATGGGATATGGTGTCAAGAGAGGAGGTGAGGTCAAGAAACACAAGAATTGATCAAAGTCCAACTTCAGCTGCCCAGAGAGGATCATTAATTTTGACCAGGGCAGTTTCTGTGCTGCATGTGTTTAGGACGAAACTCAGATTGAAACAAACTGTTCAAAAAGGGTATTTTTGGAAAGATGGCACTGGAGTTGGGAGGCAACTACAAAGTATCTTTTCGAGAACTTTAGAAATGAATAGTACTGTACATTTGAAATAGGCCGATAATTGTTCAGGATATTTGGGTCTAAACCTGGTTTTTTTTTCAGAATTGGAGTAATTCAGGCCTATTTTAGTGAGAGAGGGACCTGTAGTAAGGGAAGAGTTAACTATAGTAGTTACCATGGGGGAAATATGTGACAGACAAGACTTAACAAAGCTTGTAGGGTTTGGATCGAATTGGCATGTATCATTTTCTGCAGAAATAGAGGAAGCAAGTTACTGGTGGATTTTTTCAAATTTTGAGTTGAACAAATCCAAGAATGTGCAGCAGTATTTAACAGAGAGGTTATGGTGAGCGACATTTTCTGGTGGTATAATTAGCCTTATCATTGTAGATAAAAGAGCTCTAGTACTTTTCCCTCCTATCTGAGTACATTTCCTTGTGTACAACAAGACCCATCTTTTTAGCTAGGCGCTCCAACTGTCAGCCCGTGGCTTTGAGCTGACGGAGTTCAGATGCGAAGTAAATGAAACAGTCCATGTTTTTAAGGGAGTGCATGTATGTGAATATTTTAGTTTTGTAGATGTGACTGCAGTAGATGGCAAAGTAGACATAGTAATCCATGGCACCCAATTGAGGTTTATCATAGTAGATTTCCACAAATCACCCAAGCAAACTCCAGATTGGAAGCAAAGCAATTGATAATGGCAGGGTTTGGCTTGGCCCCTTGGTTCCCATGAAAGGGTTCTGTTAATGCTACAGATTCTAGACTGTGGAAGGCCCTTTTGGGTTACAACATGGCTGTATCCCTGTGCAGAAAGCAAGATCCACAAGGATATGGGGAAACTCGAGTGGCCCACACAGATTCCTGAGCTTAGCCCTTAACTGGAATGCTAATGCCAGCCAGGCCTTCTCATTCAACATCAGTACCTGACCTCACAAATGCACACAAATTTCTAAAGACACACTCTTGTGGAAAGAAAAGCAGAGGCTGTTATGGAGGGGCCAACTCCATTTTATTGTCTAGCGTTTGGTTTAGCTGAGAACTGGCACTCTAGTCCCATATTTAAAAAGATTAAATGCTAATTAGTTTAAAAGAAAAGAGGAGTTTCCAGTTACCTGAAACAATGCTCAAAACTATACTTCTAAAAACCACACATCAGCAATTGTCAGCATATGAAAAAAAAAAGTTTTACTAATATTAAACAAGTTAAATAATAAATAAATAATGATGACAATGATATTTCACAATTATCAAATTCAAAAATATATATACATATACACATATACATACATATATATATACACATGCATATATATATATATATATGCTTAGGGGTGCGAGCAGCTATTGCTGGGGGTGCTAGAATCCATCGAGGAAGAAAAATGAGTAACATTATTTGTACAAAATCTTAATTTATTTATCCATTCCTAAATAATTAAATGGGCAGGCTATTTCGTATCAGTGCAATACGCTGCTTGTTAAAACGGATGAATCCTGCTCTTACGTGCACTTAGTGCTGTGTGGGTATTATGAACTATCGTATCTGTTCAAGTTCTATTTAAATTTTAAATATAAGTAATTTTTATTTAGTTGACAGAAATATCTTTGGTAGGAATGTAAGTTAAATGTAGTCATCATTGCATAAATTTTTCTTTACCAAAGATATTTCTATCGACTAAATAGAACTTGAAAAGATATATTTTTTTGAATCTGATTGTGAATTTTAGATCGACTTGAAGCACACCACATCGAGCCCGCGTGCTATTGTGCTCTCGCCTGCCTGCCTCAATAAGTGACCCTCGCTTCGCTCTTACTTTTTTACCGTTCATTTAATCATGGCTAGTCGCGAAAACATTAGAAAATGGAAGGAGTATTACACTGAGTATGGCTTTACGAAAACAATTATTGATGGCAAATAAAGTATCCATTATTCATAAAGCTTCAATTGGTGATCTGTTTTCCTGCGTTAACCTCATATTTTTTCATACTTCTTCTCAAACCAAGGTGAATGCCGTCCGTCACAGACGGTAATGAGGGTAAAATGAATCAGGAAGCTGATATATATGTATGCGTGTGTGTGTATATATATATATGTGTGTATATATATATATATATATATATATATATATATATATATATATATATATATATAGTTTACTGTCAAATAATGCAAAAGTACGACATGTTTAGCGTAATTCTGGGCTCATCAGGTGTACACACTCACTGCACCTCCTCTCAGGAATCAACCTCGACGCTAGAGATAAAGCCTCTTGTGTTGTGCCACAGAGTGTGGTTCATTTATTTGACAGTATGTAGATCGAGGTATATATATATATATATATATATATATATATATATATATATATATATATATATATTAGTATAGTATATATATATATAGTATAGTATATATATATATATATATATATATATATATATATATATATATATATATATATAGTATATATATATATATATATATATATATATTGTCACACATGTGCGATTAGGAGGCAGTCAAAGAGCCTAAAGGTGAGTGAAACATCGCGAGATAGAGGGTTATCACGTGGTACTTACCCAAATCTCTTTTGGTCAACAGAACACCTGAAGAAAAATAGTTCCTCCACTTCCAGGTTCCAAAATGGCCGTGACGACGTCACTTCCGGCCAACCATGATGATGTCACTTCCGCTCCATCAATCCACCTCACTTCCGTCCAATCATGATGACGTTGTTCCGGTTCCTGTTTCCAACGCCACTTCCTGCCAACCATTTCCTGTACCATAATCCTGTTCTGTATAAAGCCGCCATTTTGTCAAAGAAAGTTGTTCACTGTTTTACTTTTGGAAACTCTGAATCATTTACATTCTTTATTGTCTGGATGACAATATATGGGGACGGTCCCCAAAACTTTGTTTTTGTTTGTGCTGTCTTCTTTGGGAAGAATAAACACCACAATTGGCGAGTCGGCTAGGATTGTTTTTCGTCTGCTTCAAGATGTCGGAGGAACAGAACCTGAATACCGTTCTCAACACCATCATGGGCGATCTTCAAACCCTGAAATTACAGATGGGAAACAAGGACCCAAGTAGCAGAAGCCAACGCTCGTGCTGCTGCAGGAGTACGGACGGAGGTCGCCGCCACCTCCTATTGCCATAACTACACTCACGGAGTCGGACGATATAGAAACATATTTTTGATCTTCGAGCGCACGCTAAGCGGAACGCATGGCGAGGTCGGAATGGGCGTACCTACTGGCTCCCTACCTGAAGGAACGGCGCAGAGAGCCTATTATGATCTAACTGAGGAGCAGGCTGCTGATTATGACGCTCTAAAGAAGGAGGTGTTCAAGCGCTACGCGTATCTGCGGAACAGCAGGCGAGAGAATGGAGGGAGTGGCAGTTCGATCCGAGAGACCGATAAGAACCCAGGGCTTTGAAGCCTGGGGAAAGTATGTCGCTGGCTACGGCCCGACATTAATAATTCGCACAAGATGGCGAGCTTATAGCGTGTGAAACCTTTGTGCATGCCCTCCCTGACCATATCGCCCAGCAAGTCCGCAAACAAAACTTCGAGGACATGGACACCTTAATACAAATCACAGAGCGCCACTGGGCGGCTTGCAAATCAGGGAAATCAGAACGGTTCTCACGCCGAACCCAACAGGCACGTGGGGCAGCTCCTGAGCCCACCCGACAAGCTCCCGAGCCTGCCGTCCGTAACGGGACAGAGGTGCTAATCTTCCCGCTGTTTCAAGTGTGGGGAGATTGGACATCTGTCCCCCAACTGTTCCTTTGAGCCCATGGATTGCTCATTAGTTAAGGGAGAAGGGTATTGTGCCACTGTGACTAATCCTTTATCTCTTCCATATACAGGTGCAGTTATTATAAATGGCAGGAAGGTAAGAGCAATGTTTGATTCCGGGAGTAACATTTCCATTGTTGCAACCGCTTCGCTTTACCGCAACAGTGGACTAGAATAAAAACTAGTCTAAAATGTATTCATGGGGATATCCGGTATTATAAAACTGCCAGATGTGTGGTATCGGTAAATCATCACCTTACGAGCATGGCCATGGCTGTATTACCGGATCCCCCTTTTCCAGTTATACTGGGTAGAGACTGGAATAAAATTACCAGCGGTAATAACGTAACTGTACCTAAAAAACATTTAGGCTTAGTAATGGAGAATACTGCTCCGACTGCCTCCACGCCATGTCCCACAGTAGCACGGACCCATACGGGTACCCAATGCGAAGAATTGATGTCCCATCGACCTCTGCGGAACTAGTACAGTTAACGTAGAGGACGTGGTGACTGAAACCACACCCCTTGAGGTCGCACAAGACCCAATACAAGACTTAACTGCCCAATTTCTATTAACACCATCGTCTTTTAAAAGAGAACAATGGAACGATGATTCCTTAAAAAATATTAGGAATGCAATAGTATCTACCGAGGGTTATACAACCCTGGATCCCATGCCACCGATGCCGTTCTTTGTACTTAAAACGAATTATTATATAGAGTGGCAGAACATGAGGGAGAAGTGCGAAGCTGTTGTTGATTCCACGCACCTTTGAAAGGTGTGTGAATTAGCACACGCTCACCTTCTAGGAGCCCACTTAGGCTCCGAAAAAACATTAGAGAGAATAAAACTCCGATTCTATTGGCCGGGAATTAACGAGGAGGTCCGGCGATTTTGCACTTCATGTCCGGAGTGTCAACTTCGCCAGATTCCAAGAAGGACGCGAGCTCCTCTCTCCCCTTCCCCTTATTGATATCCCTTTGAACGAGTCGGTGTCGATCTCGTAGGACCATTGGAACCCTCGTTAAAAGGTTTTAAATATATTTTGGTGCTGGTAGATTATGCCACTCGTTTTCCGAAGCTGTTCCGTTGCGCTCAGCTAATACGAAAAACATCGCACGGGAATTAGTAGGGATATTCGCCCGTGTTGGGATCCCCAAAGAGGTTTTAACGGACCAAGGGACTCCTTTCACTTCGGAGACGTTCAGGGAAGTAGCCAAATTACTCCGAATAAAACATCTGAAAACGTCTGTCTATCATCCCCAAACTGACGGGTTGGTGGAGCGTTTTAATCAAACTTTAAAACAGATGTTACGCAAGGTAGTTAACGAGGATGGAAGAAACTGGGATCAGTTGCTTCCTCTCGCTTTGTTTGCTTATCGGAAGTCCTCAGACCTCCACTGGTTTCTCTCCTTTGAATTATTATATGGAAGACAACCCAGGGGGCTTTTGGATATGTTAAAAGAAGGATGGGAAGAGGAGGTCCTCCCTACTTCAAATATTCTTGAATATATCGCGCAATTACGCGATAGATTAGAGAAAATCAGACCTATTCTAAAAGAAAATTTGGAAAAGGCACAAGCAGCGCAGTCCCGTTATTATAACGAAACACCACCATTCGAGAATTTGTCCCGGTGATCGTGTAATGGTGCTTGTCCCAACTTCTCATTCAAAGTTGTTAGCACATTGGCAAGGCCCTTATGAAATTAAAGAAAGAAAAGGTCTCGTTGATTATTTGGTTAAACAACCTAATCGGCGACCGACTGAACGAGTGTATCATATTAATTTGCTGAAACCATGGAAGGACAGGGACCCTGATCCCTCGTCCAATCAGCCTCGTTCTCTTTTATGTCATGTGCCCACCTTAATTTTGGCCCCACTTTGACATTTAAACAACGACAAGATCTCGAGACGGCTATCTTGTCTGTCCCTAAAGTTGTGGACGAGTTACCTGGACGTACTCGCGCTGATTGTTCACGACATTATTACTGACCCTGGAGTGATTGTCAGAGAGAGACCTTATAGGCTCCGGAGGCAAAGAAAGCGGAAGTAGAGTTGGAAATTAGACGAATGCTGGAATTGGGGTTATTGAGCGAGCTATAGCCCTTGGTCTAGTCCAATTGTCTTAGTTTCTAAACCTGATGGGTCGTGGAGGTTCTGTAATGACTTTCGTCGACTTAATCAGGTCTCTAAATTTGATGCGTATCCCATGCTCGAGTGGATGATTTACTCGATCGGTTAGGGAACGCTCAATTCCTAACTACTCTTGACATGACCAAAGGGTATTGGCAAATTCCCTTAACGGACTCCGCCAAAGAAAAACGCTTTTAGTACTCCCAGTGGACATTGGCAATACAGGGTCCTTCCTTTTGGCTTGCACGGGGCACCAGCTACCTTCCAACGTCTGGTAGACACACTGCTACGGCCCCACAATTCATATAGTGCTGCCTACCTAGATGATGTTGTCATTTATTCCAGCACGTGGAAGGATCATGTATGGCAGGTTCAAACAATACTCTCCACGCTAGCGTCTGCTGGTCTTGAATTAATCCAAGAAATTTTTTGGGTTAAGAGAAGCCAAATATTTAGGCTACCTAGTAGGAGGGGGTGTTGTTAAACCACAATGTTCTAAAATTGATGCCATTTTGAATTGGCCCCGTCCGATGAATAAGAGGCAAGTTCAAGCATTTTTGGGATTGGCAGGTTACTATCGCCGTTTTGTACCGCATTTCTCAGAAATAGCTGCCTTATCTGATTTAACAAGGAAACGCAGCACCTTTAAAAGTGGTATGGGACATTTCGTTGATAAAGCATTCAGTGACTTAAAATTGGCCCTTACTTCAGCACCTGTTTTAAGTTCTCCTGATTTTTCTGTTCCTTTCATCCTCCAGACCGACGCATCGGCCACAGGTTTGGGTGCCGTGCTGAGCCAATGCGTTGATGGTGCTGAACACCCTGTTATGTACCTGAGCCGGAAACTGCTGGACCGGGAGACCAAGTATGCTGCGGTGGAGCGAGAAGCCTTGGCGATTAAGTGGGCTGTCACGTCTTTGAGGTACTACCTATTGGGGCGTGAGTTTACTCTGGTGACGGATCATGCTGCTTTACAGTGGATGTCCCTTCATCGGGAGTCTAACCCTCGCATCACTAGGTGGTTTTTGATCTTCAACCTTATCGTTTCAGTGTCATTTATCGTAGAGGTTCCTTGCAAGCCAACGCAGATCCTCTCTCGTGTCCACGACCTCTCGGTGCAGGTCGCCCGACCCGATGGGTCTGGGCTGAGGGGGGGGTCATGTCACACATGTGCGATTAGGAGGCAGTCAAAGAGCCTAAAGGTGAGTGAAACATCGCGAGATAGAGGGTTATCACGTGGTACTTACCCAAATCTCTTTTGGTCAACAGAACACCTGAAGAAAAATAGTTCCTCCACTTCCAGGTTCCAAAATGGCGTGGACGTCACTTCCGCCAACCATGATGATGTCACTTCCGGCTCCATCAATCCACCTCACTTCCGTCCAATCATGATGACGTTGTTCCCGGTTCCTGTTTCCAACGTCACTTCCTGCCAACCATTTCCTGTACCATAATCCTGTTCTGTATAAAGCCGCCATTTTGTCAAAGAAAGTTGTTCACTGTTTTACTTTTGGAAACTCTGAATCATTTACATTCTTTATTGTCAGGATGACAATATATGGGGACGGTCCCCAAAACTTTGTTTTTGTTTGTGCTGTCTTCTTTGGGGAAGAATAAACACCACAATATATATATACATATATATATATATATATATATATATATATACATATATACAGTGCATCTGGAAAGTATTCACAGCGCATCACTTTTCCACATTTTGTTATGTTACAGCCTTATTCCAAAATGGATTAAATTCATTTTTTTCCTCAGAATTCTACACACAACACCCCATAATGACAATGTGAAAAAGTTTACTTGTGGTTTTGCAAATTTATTAAAAATAAAAAACTGAGAAAGCATATGTACATAAGTATTCACAGCCTTTGCCATGAAGCTCCAAACTGAGCTCAGGTGCATCCTGTTTCCCCTGATCATCCTTGAGATGTTTAATTGGAGTCCACCTGTGGTCAATTCAGTTGATTGGACATGATTTGGAAAGGCACACACCTGTCTATAGAAGGTCCCACAGTTGACAGTTCATGTCAGAGCACAAACCAAACATGAAGTCAAGGGAATTGTCTGTAGACCTCCGAGACAGGATTGTCTCGAGGCACAAATCTGGGGAAGGTTACAGAAAAATTTCTGCTGCTTTGAAGGTCCCAATGAGCACAGTGGCCTCCATCATTTGTAAGTGAAAGAAGTTCGAAACCACCAGGACTCTTCCTAGAGCTGGCCGGCCATCTAAACTAAGCGATCGGGGGAGAAGGGCCTTAGTCAGGGAGGTGACCATGAACCCGACAGTCACTCTGTCAGAGCTCCAGAGGTCCTCTGTGGAGAGAGGAGAACCTTCCAGAAGGACAACCATCTCTGCAGCAATCCACCAATCAGGCCTGTATGGTAGAGTGGCCAGACGGAAGCCACTCCTTTGTAAAGGCACATGGCAGCCCGTCTGGAGTTTGCCAAAAGGCACCTGAAGGACTCTCAGACCATGAGAAACAAAATTCTCTGGTCTGTTGAGACAAAGATTGAACTCTTTGGTGTGAATGCCAGGTGTCACATTTGAGGAAACCAGGCACCGCTCATCACCAGGCCAATACCATCCCTACAGTGAAGCATGGTGGTGGCAGCATCATGCTGTGGGGATGTTTTTCAGCGGCAGGAACTGGGAGGCTAGTTAGGATTAAAGGGAAAGATGACTGCAGCAATGCACAGAGACATCCTGGATGAAAACCTGCTCCAGAGCGCTCTTGACCTCAGATTGGGGCGACGGTTTATCTTTCAGCAGGACAACGACACTACGCACACAGCCAAGATATCAAAGGAGTGGCTTCAGGACAACTCTGTGAATGTCCTTGAGTGGCCCAGCCAGAGCCCAGACTTGAATCTGATTGAACATCGAAAGATCTTAAAATGGCTGTGCACCGACGCTTCCCATCCAACCTGATGGAGCTTGAGAGGTGCTCCAAAGAGGAATGGGCGAAACTGGCCAAGGATAGGTGTGCCAAGCTTGTGGCATCATATTCAAAAAGACTTGAGGCTGGAATTGCTGCCAAAGGTGCATCGACAAAGTATTGAGCAAAGGCTGTGAATACTTATGGACATGGGATTTCTCAGTTTTTTTTATTTTTAATAAATTTACAAAAACCTCAAGTAAACTTTTTTCACGTTGTCATTATGGGGTGTTGTGTGTAGTATTCTGAGGAAAAAATGAATTTTGGAATAAGGCTGTAACATAATGTGGAAAAAGTGATGCGCTGTGAATACTTTCCAGATGCACTGTATATATATATATATATTGTGACAGTGAGGCTCTTGTCCATCTCTTCAACCCTCAGGTACTACTCCAGACACCAGATAAAAGTCCAAGACTTTTTATTAATTAACAATAACGTGCACAAAGCACCCTCCACACTACTCATAAACTCAATAAACAACAATATTACTCTCTCCTTGCCCAGACACTTCACCCCTCTACCTCCCAGCTCAGCTCAGTGTCAGGGCTTTCCCACAATCCTTTTATACACCCTGACCCAGAGGTGTTCCTACCCAATCAGTCCACAGTTCAGAGTCCATGAGGCCCTGCTGGAACTCGGGGCACGATCATGCTGTTGAGAGAGCTCCTCCTGGGGGTGAGGGCCGGAGTAAGAAGCCGGCAGTCCTCCACAATATATATATATAGCAAAATACCCGCGCTTCATAGCGGAGAAGTAGTGTGTTGAAGAAGTTATGAAAAAGAAAAGGGAACATTTTAAAAATAACGTAACATGATTGACAATGTAATTGTTTTGTGAGTGTTACTGAGTGTTGCTGTCATCAAGGATTTGATTATCATTATTTCTTTCAATCAGATTCGTATTTGTAGGATGTGTTGTGTTCAAGTTACATTCCGTGTTTGTCAACCATTGTAAAGATATCAGGTTTCATTCATCGATTCGTTTCTTACTGCATCAATAAACAGCTCGTCTTCCTCTTTATCTGAGACGTAACACACTGCATGCACAGGTTTTTTTTTACACTGTCTTCCTTTAGCTGGACATTGACTTTTTCCACCATGTGCTTTGTTTCTGCAGTAGCTGCACTTATGAATATGCGTGTATGTGTCACTGGCTTCATATTCTTTTGCTGCCTTCTCAATTGTGTAATGCGTGTTTTGTTCAGCACTCTTTGGAGCTCTTGCTTTTTGTCTGCGTACTACGTTCACAGTCAATTCACGTGAGCCGCTCGGAGTACATGCATCGAAGGTTCTCAGCTGTGCTTGTGCTATCTCGTGTGATGTCCACGGCTTTATTTAATGTTAGCTAAGACCCGACACTTAAAATGTTCTCTCGCAGTTTCGCTGAGTTTGTGCCAAACACCACCCTGACCATCTCATCTTCCTCTGCATAAGCACAGTCCTTCACCCGCAAATATTTAGTGGTAGAGTGTTTCTATTGGATTGCCGCTGACGGACGGCCTTATATGTGCAGGCACTCAATTACGTGGGAGGCGTGACGATGAGAGACGCAACTCCGGCGACCGAGCTGCGGGCTATGGCCGGTATACAGTATATGTACATAAGTTGGTTCCAGTTATGACCGTTACGCGTAGAATTTCAAAATGAAACCTGCCTAATGTTTGTAAGTAAGCTGTAAGGAATGAGCCTGCCAAATTTCAGCCTTCTACCTACACGGGAAGTTGGAGAATTAGTGATGAGTCAGTGAGTGAGTGAGTGAGTCAGTGAGGGCTTTGCCTTTTATTAGTATAGATGCACCAGTCCGTCAGTCTACTTGCTTCCTCCCTGTAGGCAGACTGGTCTCCATTATCCTGAATTTGTAGAAAAAACAATTACAAAAGGGAGGATTGAATATTCTAAACCAACAGTCAATAAATAAAAATAGTGAAATAAATAAATAAAAAGAAACCCTACTAAGATTATCCTCTGTCATGTAAGTCCTTGGGAGCAAATGTATCCAGTGCTTCAGTCCAATGCTGTTCCCATTCGAGTCGCTGTTTCTTTGTCCAAAATTGTTGTGACTGAAGACCCAACATGACTGGTTTGTGATTGTGGTGTTGAAAATGCTGCTCGAGGGTCATCTGTTTGTCCTGTTTTTCCATATTTTCCATAAAGATTTTTTTATTTCACTGATGTAAATTAAACTGCAGTTTATACCTTGTATCCCATAAATGCAATTTGAAGATAACAACTGAAAAGTGTGGAACATGAGAAATTCAATTTGTAAAAAACTATTATAAATTATTTTTTTGGACGTGATTGTGATATTCCAGATATATTTGTTTATCTTTTGAAGCAAAATGTCTCCAAGATTTTTATTTTTATGGTAGCAGTAATTAAAGAAAAAGGTTGTAATGGTGGAAAGTTATTTTGCAATTGTAAAAAATTAATCCGTAAAGTCTGAGTGGCTTGGAAGTAAGGAGTAAAAATCATTAGGAGTTTGATATGCTGTTCATTGCTTATTGTATTGGTTTGTGGGAAACTAATTAAATCAGTGAAATCTGATATTTTAACCATAGAGTTGATTAAATTAATCTAAATCCATTTATTTATTTGAGATGTAAAATTAAGATTAGAGTTTATTTCTAAAACTTGGTTAGGGTAAGAAGTTCAATAAATTGAATTAAACTGAAAATTGATAAGATTATTATTTCAACCTTAGTGCTGATTATCCAAACAGGTTAAGATAAGGGTTGTGGTGGCTCAGGGCATATGAATAGAATTGTAAAGTAGAAGACTGGAAATAAACATGCAAAGAAATTTTAATTTTTAAGGGTTAGGGATTTTGGACTTTGAAGAAGTCTGGCTCTCCTCCTTCCCACTTGTAACAACAAGAGCCTTCACTCTCCTCCCTGTTCTGATGAACACCACTTTGATCCCCCTCTATATTCTTTATTTTTTGCCCTCCTATAGTTTTTTTGTTCATTTTCTTAAAGTATGTAGAAGTGTCTATTAGAATAACAATCTTTCTTCTAAGTCTCCTCTGTTTGAAATGACAATAACATCCGCGTTGAGTCCTATTTATATTCTAGACATTTGCTTCAGCCAATCAGCTATTTGCTTTCTGTTTGAGAAAAACTAAAAACAGCTGAAAAAGTATTTAAAATTTAATATTTTTCTTAATCCCTTAATTGCTGCACCTATTAATCCCAATGTTTGATGTCTAAGTTCAATATTTGCAGAGAAATGTCCCATAATCTATGGTGTTCGTGACATTCCTTAATTTTAAAAGACGCTGTTTTTCAAAAGTAAAATATTTCTATTTTCAAGATTATTTCATAAAATTGTCCTTGTATATTTTGTTGGTTCTTAGTTTGTTACTATTTCTATTTCTGTTGTTATTCAATTGTTTTATTCTTATTCAGATTTTAAGTGTTGTTTATAACCAACACGGCATATATAGTTCAAATAATAGACGTCATTAATTCATTTTATTCTATTTTCCTTTATGGCTTTGATATAAAGTTTTTTATATTTATTACTCAATTATTGGTTGTTTGTTTGGTTAAATTCTGTTTTATTGGCGTCTTTAGTTATTAAACACTAAGGGATCCAAAAAACATATTAATGATAATTTCTCTAGGATTAAGTTATTTTTATTATACGCTAGCCCCACCCCAAACCCCAAACCCCAAACCCCCGCGGCTCCACCCGCGTAGCAGTGAAACAGGACTGTGAAGAGGGCCCTACTCGGCTCCCTACTCCTGACATCTTGCTTCCCTCACTCCTCGGCCTGCAGCGTCTCTCTCAGATTTGTGCGAATAAATCAGTACCGCAAGTGAACTAAGATACTTAGTGCAATGAGAGAAGTCGCAAAATCAACCAGAATGTTCAAGCAAATTCTAAAAAAAACCTGATCTAAATTTGTTAAGTAGTTCTCTTGTGAAAAGCGGACATACAGACAGATGTTGGAATTTATATATAGAGATATTTTAAATGTAGTCTGTCTTCTTATGATTTTTAGGTTTAGGCTGCCCGTGTGGATTTCTTTAAGTTTAAGGTTACTTTATTCAATTTTTAAGGTTAGGAAAATGGATAGGGAAAGTATAAAAAATATTTTATAAGTTTAGGCCTTTCTTTGTATTTATACTCTAGGTTAAGATTGCTTTTAATTAAATTTTATTGTTTTAAAATGGCTTTGTCTCTCATAAAATTAGGGTTTAAGTATTTAGTATGATCAATAGTACTGTATATTATTACAGGGATATTACACAAATTTCATACTTTTTGTATTTTTAAGTGTTTTATGTTCCTTTTATATTGCTCCTCAAAGGTAGATATTACATCCTGATAGAATAGTGCATGTATTTAATTATACCAGTTTTTGAAAAATTGTGCATTTCCCCTTCCAAGGACTTGCTGATTCAGGATCAATGTATTTGAAAAAAGAGACTCAAATTATGATTATACTGATTAGTCACATCGGTTCAAGTTACAGGTCCTCCTTTCCATTCCATTTCAATTTTATCATATCATAGGGAGGTTACCTTAGGTTATTACCATAGTGTTCGTTCTTCTTTTCCTTCTCTTTAATGCAAACCTTGAAAAGAATTCTCCTCCATTTAAGAAAATTCTCCATTATTCCATTAAGTGTTTTATTTTTATTTGATGGGTAACTATTCCTTATAATGCCATGTGTCCATTTAAGTACCTTCTACATTATTCAGGCAAATGTCTTATTTTTGTTTATTTTTATGACGGGTGAGTAATCTTTATAATTCTAATCTATTTTATGTATTTCTAATTTTAAATCCCTATAGAAAAGAAGTGTGTAACTTCCTGATCTGTTCTTTTTCGAAACATTGAGGCACGTTGACGCAGTGACAATGATGAGCTGGCGCCCCGTCCAGAGATTGTTCATGCCTCCCACAAGATGCTTGCTGCGCCGTGCGTGACCCTCAAAAAAATAATTTATTGCAGCAGTACTGTTTCAGACGTACTAACCCCCAATACTTGCCCTTCCTTTTATTTCTCCAAATAACAAATCACCGCACAATCAGCTCTTTAATAAATGTCAAGTCATCTGTAAGCTTAGAATGCCGATTCTTCAAAACTTTAAAGAATCTCTAAACTCTAAATCGACTTAGAAGCCAGTCGCCATCAGCTGTAAATACATGCTCTCTTCTATTGAATTGAATTGAATTCCTTTATTGTTATTGTATAGTACAAATAGGTTAAATATGCAAATCCTCCATAAACTTATTTTCCTATAAAATGGTAAAATAACAACAATAATAATAATAGGATAAAAAAAACAGTACAGTGAAAAATATACAATACGAATGCATAAGTGGCTCAGGTTGTGCAATATTACAACTGTAACACAAGTTTACTGTGAGGTGATTGTACTTACAAGTACAAACAGTTCTACCAGAAGCACTTCATGGACTGAGTGGTTGTGTTTAGAGCTCTTGGGATGACTCTGAAGCGTTTGCTGAATGGGAGGAGTTCAAATAGACTGTGCGCATGGCTGAGGCAGCGTGTGCTAGAAGCTGTACCCTGATAATTCTGTTCGATCTTGACACAACCTGATGTAGAGCTTTCTGATCAGCTGCAGTAGAGCTGTGAGTTCACACTCGGATAC
The DNA here is from genome assembly GCF_016835505.1 of Polypterus senegalus. Lineage (NCBI taxonomy): Eukaryota > Metazoa > Chordata > Cladistia > Polypteriformes > Polypteridae > Polypterus > Polypterus senegalus. Next base: position 16,309 of record NW_024384083.1, read on the forward strand.
ACTGGGTTAAAATACTCCGAGTGGTGCACTGAGAGTGACAATGCTAAAGTGGCTATGGTATTTGGAATAGTTTGTTTGATGATCATGGGAAATGCTGACCTCTGAACAGCAATCTTGGAAGCAAGAAATGTGAATGGCCTTTCACATTTTGAAAAATCACTCGGCCAACATACAGAAATGAAATGTCAAGAAAGGCTAAACTCCTCAGAGATAAACCGGCATTAGACTTTGTCTGCACCAAGTGTTGTAGAAACTGCCATCCCCTCATAGGCCTACTTAATCATTACAGATGCTGCATTAGAAGTTGAACACAGCGCTCAACTCCATAGTCCCTCGAGACTGTCAGATGCCTACCTAAAATTGCTGCAGCCCACAGTAAAATGGGCAGATCTGTCAATTAAATTCAACTTCAGCGAATCATGTTGTTGCTAGTACACATCAATCAAATGTCAATGTGTCCAATTATTAATGATCTGAGGTTGTCCATCAAATTTTACTTAAACCAATGTCTTTGCTTGTCTCTGTTCTCATTCCCACCTGCTTCGCGTTTCTGCCTAGCTAGAAGTTTCTTTTGCCGTTGCATTAAACAGTAAAACTTCATCTTTGTCTCTTTATAAAATGAAAGTAATTTTGCTTTAAACAGAAAATGATTAAAATCTGCAGTTTAATTTGTCAGTGGGATTTTACAATTTTGCAGTCCAGGATTTTATTTGGTTTGATTTCGTATGTGAATTTTTTGTTGCAATCATTTTTTATTGTAATTTTTACCGTAATAATTGATGCATATTT
>NW_024384084.1:0-6512 GCF_016835505.1 Polypterus senegalus
CAGGGGGGCTTTGAGTCAGGAACTATAAAAGAATGTAGTGTGAACAAGGCATTAATCGCCTGACCCTGGTCAAACCAGCTGTTTTTTTCTTTTTTTGCGTCAATTCAATCGAATCAGTTACTGAAATTTTGCGACAGGACTGCAATGTTAAAGCAAGGCTAGAACACCTTCATCGGCACAGACCCAGAACCAGTTCGACCCTCTCTGCGCCCCCAGTTTGCCTTGAACCCCGGGTGATGTAATCGTGATGAGTGATTCAATTGTAAGAAATCTCAACATTGCATGCCCTAATCGAAAATCTTTTGTTTCGTGTTTTCCCGGTGCTGCCCGAGATGTTTTGAGACGTGTGCCGACAGGCTATGAGAAGCACAAGAACAGGGCAGTGGGATCCATTGTATTACATGCCGGGGTAAACGACGTGAGGCATCGACAGTCGGAGATCCTCAAGGCTGACTTCACAGCACTAATTAAAGACATGAAGGAGAGGACTCCGTCAGCAAGGAACTTCATCTCTGGTCCACTACCTCTCGTTACAAGATCAAACGAATACTACAGTAGTCTGATGGAATTAAACAACTGCCTGAAAGGCTTCTGCGAGAATCAAAACATTGGGTTCATTGAAAACTGGGACCTCTTCTGGGAAAGGCCACATTTCTTCAAGCGGATGGTCTGCATCCGAATAGATTCGGCGTCTGTGTCCTCTCTGAAAACATCGCTAAGATAATTTGTCTCTCTTGACTGTCTACTTCTACTCTTAACCCCTTCCGTAATGCTAATGCTTTGCTAGGATATGATAATTCTTTAACAATGTCTTCCGCAAAAGTGCACAACATTACTACTCTAATAACTAATCTCACTAGCCTCCGAATTACAGTTTTACTCATGCAGATCGCCATGGTAAGAAAGGCAGCGGCTTACCAAACATTTACTCGAGCCGGTTAAAGTGTAAAGATGTCAGTTTTGGTAAATTCAAGTCCTTTGAGTATCTTGCTGTTGTTATTCATGGAGATTCTCACTTTCTAGTATTATCCGTATTATTAAATTTAAATACCTAAGTTTAATGCGTCTTTCTTTGAGGAATTTTTCAGACTTAATGTCAATCATAATTACGAACTATGACACACTCTTAATAGTCGGCACTTTAACTTTCATATCGATAATCAGTTAATGACCAAAAGTAAAAGAATTCATGAACCTCCTGGACTCTTTTGATTTGAGACAGCTCGTTAATCAGCCTACACATAAAGCAGGTATCGTTAGACTTAGTAATTACCAAAGGACTAAAAGTTGATGTAAAGCAGATCATTGATATTGGTCCATCAGACCATTTTCTTTTACTATTTAATATAGAAATATTGATAGAAAATATTCATGAGAAGCATATTGTTAAAAACGCTTTGTTCATCAGCAGCTTTAAAACTTACAAACATTCTAAGCAATCAGTCCGTTTATAGTGCTAACTATAATAGCGAGGATAATGTAAATAGTAAGGTGGAAAAATTTTAATACTAAGGTGGGAGCTGCTGTTGACATAGTTGCACCTGAAAAGACAGTTAAAAAATCTTCTAGCATTGTTATACCAAGGAAGACCCAAAGTGTGTCTGATTTAAAGAGAACATGCGTAGAGCTGAGTGTAAATGGAGAAAACTAAACTAACTATCCACTATGAGATATTGAAGGTTAAAAATAACAGAATACAACAACACAGTCTGCCTTGAGAGGCGCTGCTATTTCTCTAAAATTAATTATAACAATGCTAGTAATCCCAGAATCTTATTCTCTACAATTGATCGTCAGCTAAACCCAGGTAACAAAGGAATGCCTCCAAAATACTTCCAGTGAAACCTGTGAGGCTATTGCTGTATTTTTCAATCAAAAAATTAATGATATTAGAAATAATATAGTATATCTTTCCCAACACTGCGGATCCTCCTAAGCCCCAGTACTCCGTTATAAACAAATTAAATTCTTTCACTAGGATAGATTTACCTGATTTACATAGAATAATTTCTCAACTGAGACCTCCACCTGCATCCTTGACCCAATACCAACAAGTTTTTTTAAAGAAGTATCGGGCATGCTAATTAATAATATTCTTGACATAGTAAACTCGTCATTAGATACGGGGGTCTTCCCAGACTGTCTTAAGACTGCTGTAGTTAAACCCCTACTCGAAGAAAAATAATCTTGACCCTCTGCTTTTGAAAATTTTAGACCCATTTCTAACCTGCCTTCTTAAGTAAAATTTTAGAGAAGGCAGTCATTATGCAGCTAAATGACCACCTCAATAAACATGCTATTCTTCGTAAAATTTCAGTCAGGTTTTAGAACAAATCACAGTACAGAAACTGCACTTGTTAAAGTAGTAAATGACTTGGGTAAATGCAGACAGAGGCCATTTATCTGTTCTCATCCTCTTAGATCTGAGTGCCGCATTTGACACCATTGATCACAACATTCTTAGAAATGCCTTAGTCAATGGGTGGGCCTCTCTGGTGAGTGTCTTAAATTGGTTTGAATCCTACATGGCAGGTAGAAAATTCTTTGTTAGTTGTGGTAATTACAACTCAAAGACACATGATATCCTATATGGTGTTCCACAAGGCTCTATCCTGGGTCCGCTGCTCTTTCAATCTACATGATTCCGTTAGGTCAGATTATCTCGGGGCATAACGTGAGCTACCACAGCTATGCTGATGACACGCAGCTGTATTTATCAATACCACCTGATGACCCGACTCTGTTGTTTCACTAACACAATGTCTTACTTGTGTTTCTAAATGGATGAATAGTAATTTTCTCAAGCTAAATAAAGAAAACAGAAATTTTAGTGATTGGCAATAATGGATATAATGAGGTTATTAGAAATAAACTTGATGCATTAGGATTAAAAGTCAAGATGGAGGTAAAGAACTTAGAGGTAACTGTTGACTGTAACCTGAATTTTAAATCGCATATTAATCAGATCACTAGGACAGCATTTTTTCACTTAAGAAACATAGCAAAAGTTAGACCTCTTATATCATTGAAAGATGCTGAGAAATTAATTCACGCTTTTGTTTTCAGTCGACTAGATTACTGTAACGCACTCCTCTCAGGACTACCCAAAAAAGACATAAATCGTTTGCAACTAGTGCAGAATGCAGCTGCTAGAATCCTAACTAGTAAAAGAAAATCCGAGCACATTATTCCAGTTTTGATGTCACTACACTGGTTACCTGTGTCATTCAGAATTGACTTTAAAATACTGCTTATGGTTTACAAAGCCTTAAATAATATCTCCATCTTATATATCGGAATGTCTGACACCTTATATTCCAAATCGTAACCTTAGATCCTCAAATGAGTGTCTGCTTAGAATTCCAAGAGCTAAACTTTAAGGAAGTGGTGAGGCAGCCTTCTGCTGTTATGCACCTAAAATCTGGAATAGCCTGCCAATAGGAAAATCGCCAGGCTAATACAGTGGAGCTCTTTAAAAATGCTAAAAACTCATTACTTTAACATAGCCATCTCATAACTTCATTTTAATTTAATCCTGATACTCTGTATATTCAATTTATTATCATAACTATACATGGTGGCTGTAAAATCTGTACTAACCCCTACTCTCGCTTCTGTTTCTTTTCCCGGTTTTCTGTGGTGGCGACCTGCGCCACCACCACCTAATTAAAGCACCATGATGTTCCTACATTGATGGATTAAAAGCCAGAAGTCCACATGACAGTCATCATCAAGTCCTTCCACGAGAACCCTAAATACAAAGTGGACTGTTTTCATTTATTTTAGGTAGAATGCCCAGAGAAGCTGGGTGGTCTCATGGTCTGGTCTGGAACCCCTGCAGATTTTATTTTTTTCTCTCCAGCTGTCTGGAGCTTTTTTTTTCTGTCCTGCCTGGCCATCGGACCTTACTATTATTCTATGTTAAGTAGTGTTGTCATTTTAATTCTTACTTTGTCTTTTTTTTCTCTTTTCTTCATCATGTAAAGCACTTTGAGCTACATTATTAGTATGAAAATGTGCTATATAAATAAATGTTGTTGTTGTTGTTGTTGTTAAATATGAAACTCAAATGGGTTTTGTATTTATATGAAAGGTGAATTCATACTGTAACATGATTACTCTATTAATTTAAATAAATGCTTTCAAATTTTGTTGATGCGTTTTGGAATGCAGCTTGACTGGAAGATTTTGGCAATCATTCTTCTGATCTTAGTGGTGTTAGTTCTTACTGCATTTGTTTGGTGGCAGTGCAGCAAATCAGTAGTGAGGGTTTGAATTTTTTTTCCATTTTTGTCTAAGATTAAGTCCTAGTGATGTATCATGTTACAATAAATGAAACATTAATGTTGGTTCCAGCAAAAATCCTTTTGAAATTGTGATACCAAGAAAGCCAGAAGTATGTGAAGGTGACTGAGAATGACGGGACTTACGATTATCAATAGTTCAACCAAGCAGTTTTAGTCTCCATTTTGGTCTTTGATATTGTGAAAAAAATGTAAAAGAAATTTAATGTAAAAAACTTTTAGACATTGTGTAACATGGGATGTTGAAATATTATAATTTCTTATAGAGAATAAGAACAAGGTTTCTCTTTTTAACAAAAAAGACAAATAAAAAAAGGGACAATTAAAATCAATAGGTTCATGCAATGCAGATTTTGTATAAGCTGGATATAGGATCCAGATATTTAAGGTATTTTGGCTAAGCTGGTTCTTGATGACAAGTGTATCAAAAATATTTTTATACTTACACAAATGAAACACCAACTATATGCTGTCTTTTAACAGATTTAAGTGTTGTCGCCAATCTTTACTATTGCACTCTTTTTACAGTCAGAGAAAATTTATATACATTTTAGAAAATGTATATAGAAAAATCTAACATCTGTCTGTCTGTATTTCTGTCCACTTTTCATGAGAGACCTACTTAACATATTCAGATAAGGTTTTTTTCTATAATTTGCTTGAACATTCTGGTTGATTTTACGACTTCTCTCATTGCGCTATGTATCATAGTATGCTAACTGTACTGATTTATTTGTGCGAATCCGAGATAAACGCAGCTGCCCGAGGGAGGGACGGGACCCTCCTCAGTCATGCACTAGCCTCAGAGCATTTACTTTACCTCCGCTTAGCTAATGAAAAAGAGAATTACTTCACGGATTTAGATCTGGTTTTTTTCTATAATTTGCTTGAACATACTGTATATAATTTGCGACTTCTCTCATCACACTGAGAGTCGTAGTTCGCTTGCAGGAGCAATATGTTCGCGCTAATCCGAGACTGAGGCTGCGGGCTAAGGGGAGGGGGAACGTGGCGTCAGGAGTGGGAAGCCGGGCAGCGTCCTCCTCACTGTCCTTTTTCACTACTACACAGCCAGAGCCGCAGGGCATGACTAGTACCAAAATAATTTATTAGGTTTCATAAGGGACAGAAGTTGATATGGATAGTTTTGGTGATTTTCTGCAGAGAGGACATGAGGTTTTGTTGAGCACTTGTTTGAAGGATGGTAATTAGTCATCTACATCATCTGTTCTGGCATTTTTCATTAGTGCATACTTTTTTATTCAATTACATTTTTTATTTAATAGAATGAAAATGATCTTTCAATTGTAATTCCATAAGATAAAATGCTGCCTTTAGTGATCCTGTTCTTAAATATGTTCCTGTTGTTGTCTTCCTAATTTTTTCAGATTTTTCAGATTTATCTTGCTCAGAAGTATCCATCTCCTGTGCTTCAACTGTGATCCTTACTGAAAGTCCTTGTCAAAGTATGGAAGATTTCTCAAGCATAAAAATGCAAGTGTGTGAAACAATTACAGTCCACTTGGGCCCTGATGATAAAGAAGAAGCAAAAAGTGTAAGAGTTCATTGAGGTGTTGTAAATCTTCCCAGATATGCAAACTGATCCAATTAAATGAAATTGATTTTTATATAAGCCATGATTCATAATTTGGTAACCTTGTTATAACAGTTGTGTTTTGGATTTGTTTTGAATTTAAAATATACGTGAATGGTATAACATATTGCTGATTAGTTGATCATCTTCTGATGCTGTCTATGTTACACAGATGGTTTATGCTACCCTAATCTCTAAACTAGGTGGTGACAAGATTTTTCATGAATATGAGAAAACTAAAAAGCTTGTAAGACAGCACCAGGATACAGCTAGTAAATATTCTTGTTACTGACATGGTTGATATGCATGAGGATTCGTCAAAAGCTTAACAATGGAAATGTTTGACTCTTTACATGTCTATCATGTGTTTTATGTTTTTAAACGAGTACCCCCTCAGACTGTGTGCATCAAATACAGCATGCTCAAGGAATTGTGGCTTTGTTTCCATATCTAGAGGATCATTTCTCGAAAAATGGTTATGTAAGCTTTACAACCTGGTATACTGGTAGCATAGTGGCTACAGAAGCATGCTTATGACAGCACTTGTGATCGGAATATCGTTGGTTTGATCCCTGGACCGAAAGGTGAAAAAAAGTAGTGCACAACTCCTTTTT
>NW_024384085.1:0-1420 GCF_016835505.1 Polypterus senegalus
ATCCACTGACAAAAGCTTTTAAATATTTACGTCCAAAGCCACTTGTTTGTGCCATGACCTGTAATAAAAAAAAAAGTTGTCAAATGCTCAGTTTGCAATTAAATTACAGAATACAGCAATAGCACATATTGATGAAAACATTTCCTGTTCTTTTAAAGTAAATATTACAACTAAAACAATATCAAATGATATCTTTATTGACAAGCTGAAATGTAATATACAGTTTATTTTTTATTACTGGAACTTTAATTCAAATAACTAAAGAAAATTGGGATGACTCATTTCTATATATATAAAATCCAATGCCAGTCTGTCAGTATGTCTGTCTGCTTTTCACAAAAGAACTACTTAATGGATTTAGATTGGGTTTTTTTTCAATAATTTGCTTGAACATTCCGGCTGATTTTGCAACTTCTTACATTTCAGTATGCATCTAGGTTTGCTTGCGGTACCAATTTATTTGCGTGAATCCAAGAGACACACAGCAGGCAGAGAACCTCCTCACTCACGTGCCAGCCTCGGGGCATATCTTACATCCACTTAGCTAGCGAACTAGAGAACTGTTTAACGGATTTAAATCGTTTTTTTTTGTATAATTTGTTTGAACATTTCGGTTGATTTTGCAACTTCTCTCATCAAGCTAAGAATCACAGTTTGCTTGCAGGAGTGATATATTCGCGCTAATCTGAGACAGAGGCTGCGGGCCGAGGGAAGGGGGATGCATAAAATCAGGAGTGGGGAGTCGGTTTAACTCTGCATTTTGGAGTGTATATTGCCTCCGCTTAGCTAGCAATAACTTTTTGTTTATTGATTTTTAAAGTTTATCCTGCTTCACTACAATGCAGGCGGAGCTGTGGGGGATGGCTAGTACAGCATGAAACCAATCTATAGAAAGGAAGAATGTTTTACAAGAAAATACTCAGCTTACTACAGAACTTTCTCACATAGTAAAAAATATGCCCCTTTGCTAATGTTTATTTGTTAGTGTCCGATTAAAGCAACAATTCAAAGAAGTCACTTGTCTGAAGTGCTGCATATGTATTATGGCTAAAAGCCTAGACACTTAAATTTCAAAGCTTAGTTGTCCATGTAGACTCAGTAGGACTTCAACTGAGAGAATCTGTTCTGTTCAGAAAAGGTGGATCAAGAGCAGCATGAAAAATACAGTAATTAATAAATTACACAATAACATCAATGCTACCAAATACTTTAAAAAAAGGTAATCTAAAATGACTAAATTCACCTTTATACCATAGTTTCCTTGAAATGGAATTGCTGGTTCTCATTACTTTTCATGAAATACTTCATATTTTCTCTATGTGCTAGAGAACTTGACAGTAATAAGAATAAAAAAAGTAACATTTTTACATAAGTTAATGTTTAATATATAAAAAAATTAAATAACTAATAAGACTCTTTA
>NW_024384086.1:0-24139 GCF_016835505.1 Polypterus senegalus
TTGAAATCCCCATTGACTTGCATTGGGCCAAAACTGAAGTTGAGTGAAACTCAATGAGTCTTAACTGCTATGTTGTGAAACCACTTGAAACACATCTGCGACATAGTTTTTACAGAAATGAACTGTTTTGAACAGTTTCCTGGTGGAAAACAAGCCGTCACACATGTGTACACAAAGTGATTTTCAGGCCCTGAAACGCGTTATGGTGAATTCAAGTTACCTTCAAATCTAACTCTGTGGAAAGTCAAAATACTCTGGTAAAAGCAGTTCTAAATGATGAATTCCCCAGTACCCTTATGATTAAGAACTGTTTGGATGGTTTCCCAACTGTTTTTCAAAGTGCACTTCAACATCTCATACTCACTTTTGAAATCCCCATTGACTTGCATTGGGCCAAAACTGAAGTTGAGTGAAACTCAATGAGTCTTAACTGCTATGTTGTGAAACCACTTGAAACACATCTGCGACATAGTTTTTACAGAAATGAACTGTTTTGAACAGTTTCCTGGTGGAAAACAAGCCGTCACACATGTGTACACAAAGTGATTTTCAGGCCCTGAAACGCGTTATGGTGAATTCAAGTTACCTTCAAATCTAACTCTGTGGAAAGTCAAAATACTCTGGTAAAAGCAGTTCTAAATGATGAATTCCCCAGTACCCTTATGATTAAGAACTGTTTGGATGGTTTCCCAACTGTTTTTCAAAGTGCACTTCAACATCTCATACTCACTTTTGAAATCCCCATTGACTTGCATTGGGCCAAAACTGAAGTTGAGTGAAACTCAATGAGTCTTAACTGCTATGTTGTGAAACCACTTGAAACACATCTGCGACATAGTTTTTACAGAAATGAACTGTTTTGAACAGTTTCCTGGTGGAAAACAAGCCGTCACACATGTGTACACAAAGTGATTTTCAGGCCCTGAAACGCGTTATGGTGAATTCAAGTTACCTTCAAATCTAACTCTGTGGAAAGTCAAAATACTCTGGTAAAAGCAGTTCTAAATGATGAATTCCCCAGTACCCTTATGATTAAGAACTGTTTGGATGGTTTCCCAACTGTTTTTCAAAGTGCACTTCAACATCTCATACTCACTTTTGAAATCCCCATTGACTTGCATTGGGCCAAAACTGAAGTTGAGTGAAACTCAATGAGTCTTAACTGCTATGTTGTGAAACCACTTGAAACACATCTGCGACATAGTTTTTACAGAAATGAACTGTTTTGAACAGTTTCCTGGTGGAAAACAAGCCGTCACACATGTGTACACAAAGTGATTTTCAGGCCCTGAAACGCTGCTATGGTGAATTCAAGTTACCTTCAAATCTAACTCTGTGGAAAGTCAAAATACTCTGGTAAAAGCAGTTCTAAATGATGAATTCCCCAGTACCCTTATGATTAAGAACTGTTTGGATGGTTTCCCAACTGTTTTTCAAAGTGCACTTCAACATCTCATACTCACTTTTGAAATCCCCATTGACTTGCATTGGGCCAAAACTGAAGTTGAGTGAAACTCAATGAGTCTTAACTGCTATGTTGTGAAACCACTTGAAACACATCTGCGACATAGTTTTTACAGAAATGAACTGTTTTGAACAGTTTCCTGGTGGAAAACAAGCCGTCACACATGTGTACACAAAGTGATTTTCAGGCCCTGAAACGCGTTATGGTGAATTCAAGTTACCTTCAAATCTAACTCTGTGGAAAGTCAAAATACTCTGGTAAAAGCAGTTCTAAATGATGAATTCCCCAGTACCCTTATGATTAAGAACTGTTTGGATGGTTTCCCAACTGTTTTTCAAAGTGCACTTCAACATCTCATACTCACTTTTGAAATCCCCATTGACTTGCATTGGGCCAAAACTGAAGTTGAGTGAAACTCAATGAGTCTTAACTGCTATGTTGTGAAACCACTTGAAACACATCTGCGACATAGTTTTTACAGAAATGAACTGTTTTGAACAGTTTCCTGGTGGAAAACAAGCCGTCACACATGTGTACACAAAGTGATTTTCAGGCCCTGAAACGCGTTATGGTGAATTCAAGTTACCTTCAAATCTAACTCTGTGGAAAGTCAAAATACTCTGGTAAAAGCAGTTCTAAATGATGAATTCCCCAGTACCCTTATGATTAAGAACTGTTTGGATGGTTTCCCAACTGTTTTTCAAAGTGCACTTCAACATCTCATACTCACTTTTGAAATCCCCATTGACTTGCATTGGGCCAAAACTGAAGTTGAGTGAAACTCAATGAGTCTTAACTGCTATGTTGTGAAACCACTTGAAACACATCTGCGACATAGTTTTTACAGAAATGAACTGTTTTGAACAGTTTCCTGGTGGAAAACAAGCCGTCACACATGTGTACACAAAGTGATTTTCAGGCCCTGAAACGCGTAATGGTGAATTCAAGTTACCTTCAAATCTAACTCTGTGGAAAGTCAAAATACTCTGGTAAAAGCAGTTCTAAATGATGAATTCCCCAGTACCCTTATGATTAAGAACTGTTTGGATGGTTTCCCAACTGTTTTTCAAAGTGCACTTCAACATCTCATACTCACTTTTGAAATCCCCATTGACTTGCATTGGGCCAAAACTGAAGAGTGAAACTCAATGAGTCTTAACTGCTATGTTGTGAAACCACTTGAAACACATCTGCGACATAGTTTTTACAGAAATGAACTGTTTTGAACAGTTTCCTGGTGGAAAACAAGCCGTCACACATGTGTACACAAAGTGATTTTCAGGCCCTGAAACGCGTTATGGTGAATTCAAGTTACCTTCAAATCTAACTCTGTGGAAAGTCAAAATACTCTGGTAAAAGCAGTTCTAAATGATGAATTCCCCAGTACCCTTATGATTAAGAACTGTTTGGATGGTTTCCCAACTGTTTTTCAAAGTGCACTTCAACATCTCATACTCACTTTTGAAATCCCCATTGACTTGCATTGGGCCAAAACTGAAGTTGAGTGAAACTCAATGAGTCTTAACTGCTATGTTGTGAAACCACTTGAAACACATCTGCGACATAGTTTTTACAGAAATGAACTGTTTTGAACAGTTTCCTGGTGGAAAACAAGCCGTCACACATGTGTACACAAAGTGATTTTCAGGCCCTGAAACGCTGCTATGGTGAATTCAAGTTACCTTCAACTCTAACTCTGTGGAAAGTCAAAATACTCTGGTAAAAGCAGTTCTAAATGATGAATTCCCCAGTACCCTTATGATTAAGAACTGTTTGGATGGTTTCCCAACTGTTTTTCAAAGTGCACTTCAACATCTCATACTCACTTTTGAAATCCCCATTGACTTGCATTGGGCCAAAACTGAAGTTGAGTGAAACTCAATGAGTCTTAACTGCTATGTTGTGAAACCACTTGAAACACATCTGCGACATAGTTTTTACAGAAATGAACTGTTTTGAACAGTTTCCTGGTGGAAAACAAGCCGTCACACATGTGTACACAAAGTGATTTTCAGGCCCTGAAACGCGTTATGGTGAATTCAAGTTACCTTCAAATCTAACTCTGTGGAAAGTCAAAATACTCTGGTAAAAGCAGTTCTAAATGATGAATTCCCCAGTACCCTTATGATTAAGAACTGTTTGGATGGTTTCCCAACTGTTTTTCAAAGTGCACTTCAACATCTCATACTCACTTTTGAAATCCCCATTGACTTGCATTGGGCCAAAACTGAAGTTGAGTGAAACTCAATGAGTCTTAACTGCTATGTTGTGAAACCACTTGAAACACATCTGCGACATAGTTTTTACAGAAATGAACTGTTTTGAACAGTTTCCTGGTGGAAAACAAGCCGTCACACATGTGTACACAAAGTGATTTTCAGGCCCTGAAACGCGTTATGGTGAATTCAAGTTACCTTCAAATCTAACTCTGTGGAAAGTCAAAATACTCTGGTAAAAGCAGTTCTAAATGATGAATTCCCCAGTACCCTTATGATTAAGAACTGTTTGGATGGTTTCCCAACTGTTTTTCAAAGTGCACTTCAACATCTCATACTCACTTTTGAAATCCCCATTGACTTGCATTGGGCCAAAACTGAAGTTGAGTGAAACTCAATGAGTCTTAACTGCTATGTTGTGAAACCACTTGAAACACATCTGCGACATAGTTTTTACAGAAATGAACTGTTTTGAACAGTTTCCTGGTGGAAAACAAGCCGTCACACATGTGTACACAAAGTGATTTTCAGGCCCTGAAACGCGTTATGGTGAATTCAAGTTACCTTCAAATCTAACTCTGTGGAAAGTCAAAATACTCTGGTAAAAGCAGTTCTAAATGATGAATTCCCCAGTACCCTTATGATTAAGAACTGTTTGGATGGTTTCCCAACTGTTTTTCAAAGTGCACTTCAACATCTCATACTCACTTTTGAAATCCCCATTGACTTGCATTGGGCCAAAACTGAAGTTGAGTGAAACTCAATGAGTCTTAACTGCTATGTTGTGAAACCACTTGAAACACATCTGCGACATAGTTTTTACAGAAATGAACTGTTTTGAACAGTTTCCTGGTGGAAAACAAGCCGTCACACATGTGTACACAAAGTGATTTTCAGGCCCTGAAAAGCGTTATGGTGAATTCAAGTTACCTTCAAATCTAACTCTGTGGAAAGTCAAAATACTCTGGTAAAAGCAGTTCTAAATGATGAATTCCCCAGTACCCTTATGATTAAGAACTGTTTGGATGGTTTCCCAACTGTTTTTCAAAGTGCACTTCAACATCTCATACTCACTTTTGAAATCCCCATTGACTTGCATTGGGCCAAAACTGAAGTTGAGTGAAACTCAATGAGTCTTAACTGCTATGTTGTGAAACCACTTGAAACACATCTGCGACATAGTTTTTGACAGAAATGAACTGTTTTGAACAGTTTCCTGGTGGAAAACAAGCCGTCACACATGTGTACACAAAGTGATTTTCAGGCCCTGAAACGCGTTATGGTGAATTCAAGTTACCTTCAAATCTAACTCTGTGGAAAGTCAAAATACTCTGGTAAAAGCAGTTCTAAATGATGAATTCCCCAGTACCCTTATGATTAAGAACTGTTTGGATGGTTTCCCAACTGTTTTTCAAAGTGCACTTCAACATCTCATACTCACTTTTGAAATCCCCATTGACTTGCATTGGGCCAAAACTGAAGTTGAGTGAAACTCAATGAGTCTTAACTGCTATGTTGTGAAACCACTTGAAACACATCTGCAAATAGTTTTTACAGAAATGAACTGTTTTGAACAGTTTCCTGGTGAAAACAAGCCGTCACACATGTGTACACACTTGAATTCAAACCTTCAAACTAATCTGCGACATAGTTTTTACAGAAATGAACTGTTTTGAGAAGTTTCCTGGTGGAAAACTGTTTTTCAAAGTGCACTTCAACATCACATGTGTACACAAAGTGATTTTCAGGCCCTGAGTCTTAACTATGGTGAATTCAAGTTACCTTCAAATGAAAGTTTCCTGGTGGAAAACAAGCCGTCACACATGTGTACACAAAGTGATTTTCAGGCCCTGAAACGCTATGGTGAATTCAAGTTACCTTCAAATCTAACTCTGTGGAAAGTCAAAATACTCTGGTAAAAGCAGTTCTAAATGATGAATTCCCCAGTACCCTTATGATTAAGAACTGTTTGGATGGTTTCCCAACTGTTTTTCAAAGTGCACTTCAACATCTCATACTCACTTTTGAAATCCCCATTGACTTGCATTGGGCCAAAACTGAAGTTGAGTGAAACTCAATGAGTCTTAACTGCTATGTTGTGAAACCACTTGAAACACATCTGCGACATAGTTTTTACAGAAATGAACTGTTTTGAACAGTTTCCTGGTGGAAAACAAGCCGTCACACATGTGTACACAAAGTGATTTTCAGGCCCTGAAACGCGTTATGGTGAATTCAAGTTACCTTCAAATCTAACTCTGTGGAAAGTCAAAATACTCTGGTAAAAGCAGTTCTAAATGATGAATTCCCCAGTACCCTTATGATTAAGAACTGTTTGGATGGTTTCCCAACTGTTTTTCAAAGTGCACTTCAACATCTCATACTCACTTTTGAAATCCCCATTGACTTGCATTGGGCCAAAACTGAAGTTGAGTGAAACTCAATGAGTCTTAACTGCTATGTTGTGAAACCACTTGAAACACATCTGCGACATAGTTTTTACAGAAATGAACTGTTTTGAACAGTTTCCTGGTGGAAAACAAGCCGTCACCCATGTGTACACAAAGTGATTTTCAGGCCCTGAAACGCGCTATGGTGAATTCAAGTTACCTTCAAATCTAACTCTGTGGAAAGTCAAAATACTCTGGTAAAAGCAGTTCTAAATGATGAATTCCCCAGTACCCTTATGATTAAGAACTGTTTGGATGGTTTCCCAACTGTTTTTCAAAGTGCACTTCAACATCTCATACTCACTTTTGAAATCCCCATTGACTTGCATTGGGCCAAAACTGAAGTTGAGTGAAACTCAATGAGTCTTAACTGCTATGTTGTGAAACCACTTGAAACACATCTGCGACATAGTTTTTACAGAAATGAACTGTTTTGAACAGTTTCCTGGTGGAAAACAAGCCGTCACACATGTGTACACAAAGTGATTTTCAGGCCCTGAAACGCGTTATGGTGAATTCAAGTTACCTTCAAATCTAACTCTGTGGAAAGTCAAAATACTCTGGTAAAAGCAGTTCTAAATGATGAATTCCCCAGTACCCTTATGATTAAGAACTGTTTGGATGGTTTCCCAACTGTTTTTCAAAGTGCACTTCAACATCTCATACTCACTTTTGAAATCCCCATTGACTTGCATTGGGCCAAAACTGAAGTTGAGTGAAACTCAATGAGTCTTAACTGCTATGTTGTGAAACCACTTGAAACACATCTGCGACATAGTTTTTACAGAAATGAACTGTTTTGAACAGTTTCCTGGTGGAAAACAAGCCGTCACACATGTGTACACAAAGTGATTTTCAGGCCCTGAAACGCGTTATGGTGAATTCAAGTTACCTTCAAATCTAACTCTGTGGAAAGTCAAAATACTCTGGTAAAAGCAGTTCTAAATGATGAATTCCCAGTACCCTTATGATTAAGAACTGTTTGGATGGTTTCCCAACTGTTTTTCAAAGTGCACTTCAACATCTCATACTCACTTTTTGAAATCCCCATTGACTTGCATTGGGCCAAAACTGAAGTTGAGTGAAACTCAATGAGTCTTAACTGCTATGTTGTGAAACCACTTGAAACACATCTGCGACATAGTTTTTACAGAAATGAACTGTTTTGAACAGTTTCCTGGTGGAAAACAAGCCGTCACACATGTGTACACAAAGTGATTTTCAGGCCCTGAAACGCGTTATGGTGAATTCAAGTTACCTTCAAATCTAACTCTGTGGAAAGTCAAAATACTCTGGTAAAAGCAGTTCTAAATGATGAATTCCCCAGTACCCTTATGATTAAGAACTGTTTGGATGGTTTCCCAACTGTTTTTCAAAGTGCACTTCAACATCTCATACTCACTTTTGAAATCCCCATTGACTTGCATTGGGCCAAAACTGAAGTTGAGTGAAACTCAATGAGTCTTAACTGCTATGTTGTGAAACCACTTGAAACACATCTGCGACATAGTTTTTAACAGAAATGAACTGTTTTGAACAGTTTCCTGGTGGAAAACAAGCCGTCACACATGTGTACACAAAGTGATTTTCAGGCCCTGAAACGCGTTATGGTGAATTCAAGTTACCTTCAAATCTAACTCTGTGGAAAGTCAAAATACTCTGGTAAAAGCAGTTCTAAATGATGAATTCCCCAGTACCCTTATGATTAAGAACTGTTTGGATGGTTTCCCAACTGTTTTTCAAAGTGCACTTCAACATCTCATACTCACTTTTGAAATCCCCATTGACTTGCATTGGGCCAAAACTGGTTGAGTGAAACTCAATGAGTCTCTACTGCTATGTTGTGAAACCTCTTGAAACACATCTGCGACATAGTTTTTACAGAAATGAACTGTTTTGAACAGTTTCCTGGTGGAAAACAAGCCGTCACACATGTGTACACAAAGTGATTTTCAGGCCCTGAAACGCGTATGGTGAATTCAAGTTACCTTCAAATCTAACTCTGTGGAAAGTCAAAATACTCTGGTAAAAGCAGTTCTAAATGATGAATTCCCCAGTACCCTTATGATTAAGAACTGTTTGGATGGTTTCCCAACTGTTTTTCAAAGTGCACTTCAACATCTCATACTCACTTTTGAAATCCCCATTGACTTGCATTGGGCCAAAACTGAAGTTGAGTGAAACTCAATGAGTCTTAACTGCTATGTTGTGAAACCACTTGAAACACATCTGCGACATAGTTTTTACAGAAATGAACTGTTTTGAACAGTTTCCTGGTGGAAAACAAGCCGTCACACATGTGTACACAAAGTGATTTTCAGGCCCTGAAACGCTGCTATGGTGAATTCAAGTTACCTTCAAATCTAACTCTGTGGAAAGTCAAAATACTCTGGTAAAAGCAGTTCTAAATGATGAATTCCCCAGTACCCTTATGATTAAGAACTGTTTGGATGGTTTCCCAACTGTTTTTCAAAGTGCACTTCAACATCTCATACTCACTTTTGAAATCCCCATTGACTTGCATTGGGCCAAAACTGAAGTTGAGTGAAACTCAATGAGTCTTAACTGCTATGTTGTGAAACCACTTGAAACACATCTGCGACATAGTTTTTACAGAAATGAACTGTTTTGAACAGTTTCCTGGTGGAAAACAAGCCGTCACACATGTGTACACAAAGTGATTTTCAGGCCCTGAAACGCGTTATGGTGAATTCAAGTTACCTTCAAATCTAACTCTGTGGAAAGTCAAAATACTCTGGTAAAAGCAGTTCTAAATGATGAATTCCCCAGTACCCTTATGATTAAGAACTGTTTGGATGGTTTCCCAACTGTTTTTCAAAGTGCACTTCAACATCTCATACTCACTTTTTGAAATCCCCATTGACTTGCATTGGGCCAAAACTGAAGTTGAGTGAAACTCAATGAGTCTTAACTGCTATGTTGTGAAACCACTTGAAACACATCTGCGACATAGTTTTTACAGAAATGAACTGTTTTGAACAGTTTCCTGGTGGAAAACAAGCCGTCACACATGTGTACACAAAGTGATTTTCAGGCCCTGAAACGCGCTATGGTGAATTCAAGTTACCTTCAAATCTAACTCTGTGGAAAGTCAAAATACTCTGGTAAAAGCAGTTCTAAATGATGAATTCCCCAGTACCCTTATGATTAAGAACTGTTTGGATGGTTTCCCAACTGTTTTTCAAAGTGCACTTCAACATCTCATACTCACTTTTGAAATCCCCATTGACTTGCATTGGGCCAAAACTGAAGTTGAGTGAAACTCAATGAGTCTTAACTGCTATGTTGTGAAACCACTTGAAACACATCTGCGACATAGTTTTTACAGAAATGAACTGTTTTGAACAGTTTCCTGGTGGAAAACAAGCCGTCACACATGTGTACACAAAGTGATTTTCAGGCCCTGAAACGTTATGGTGAATTCAAGTTACCTTCAAATCTAACTCTGTGGAAAGTCAAAATACTCTGGTAAAAGCAGTTCTAAATGATGAATTCCCCAGTACCCTTATGATTAAGAACTGTTTGGATGGTTTCCCAACTGTTTTTCAAAGTGCACTTCAACATCTCATACTCACTTTTGAAATCCCCATTGACTTGCATTGGGCCAAAACTGAAGTTGAGTGAAACTCAATGAGTCTTAACTGCTATGTTGTGAAACCACTTGAAACACATCTGCGACATAGTTTTTACAGAAATGAACTGTTTTGAACAGTTTCCTGGTGGAAAACAAGCCGTCACACATGTGTACACAAAGTGATTTTCAGGCCCTGAAACGCGCTATGGTGAATTCAAGTTACCTTCAAATCAAACTCTGTGGAAAGTCAAAATACTCTGGTAAAAGCAGTTCTAAATGATGAATTCCCCAGTACCCTTATGATTAAGAACTGTTTGGATGGTTTCCCAACTGTTTTTCAAAGTGCACTTCAACATCTCATACTCACTTTTGAAATCCCCATTGACTTGCATTGGGCCAAAACTGAAGTTGAGTGAAACTCAATGAGTCTTAACTGCTATGTTGTGAAACCACTTGAAACACATCTGCGACATAGTTTTTTACAGAAATGAACTGTTTTGAACAGTTTCCTGGTGGAAAACAAGCCGTCACACATGAGGCAGACATGTTGTTAAACATCACCACACGTTTATTCCCCTGTGGCCCCCACTTGATCCAGGGCAGGCGTAGACCCTCTTCCGGTCCTTCAAGGCGTCCTGGCTGGGTCATTGCCCCTGGCATCCCTGACACTACGCTACATTGGGCAACACTTGACTTGTTACTTTTTATACATTACACTATATTTTGCTAGAGAGAAGTCGCCAGTGGATCTACTTCATGACTGTTTCATCAATCAGACATAGTAACAATAATCACATGACTACATTTCACCAATCAGACTTAGCAACAATAATCACATGACTCAGTTTCACCAATCAGACGTAGCCATGTAGTCACATGACCACACACAAACTTCCTGCATCATGCAGCCTGTGAGAGACTTTTTAGTCATGCTGGGCTCCTGTTCATGGCTAAACAGTGACAGCTTCACTGCAAGAACCTTGAGAGCCAACTCCTGCTGAAGCTTAACCATCACTTCAGTGAGTGAAGAACAAGCACATTTTAACCAAACATGCACAGACAGTCATGGTAAAGTAAGACTTCTTGTATGTGCACAAGCTGCCTTGTTCTAATGTTATTTTCTATCAGCTGTGCTATTTGGAGAGCAAATGTGTGATGATGCCAGTCCACTACAGACTCCCTCTTCCCACATGGGAGTCTGCTGAACCCACACCATCGATAGTTATGACCGAGATGAGATGAGATGACAATTCACTGATGAGGCCAGAGGATGGTGGAAAAAGTGCTCAAGTGCTTTAATTAAAAACCAGTCAAAACAAAAGTAAAATCAACAAAAGTGTCAATGGTACAGTGTTCTAAAAAACAGTACATATACAAATCCATAAAAATCATTGTGAAAAGTAAGGATAAAAAAATCAATAAATAAATCCGTAAAAAATCTGAGGTTAAAATGCAGACTAACTCCTCCTGATCTCAGCCCACCTCCTTCTCATTCTCCTGGCTCACCCATTGCTCGCATAGCCGGTGGAAACTCAGCAGCCACAAGCTCCTTTCGGCCAACCTCCGTCTTGGCTCTTTTCTCCTTTTCTTTGATTCCCCCTTCTTTTTTTGGGGCTGACCCGTATATATACACTCCCGTCTCCGTGGGCCTTAATCACATGCCGCAGGAAGCCAGTGAAGCAATTGAGAACGTTTGCACCCGTAAGTGCAGATGCAACTCGCTCCAACTACTTCATCAACTCCCCGCAGTCATGTAATTGCATCCAAGGAGAGTGACACGGCTTTATGGATTTGAAACTGGCCTTTTTTTTTTTTTTTGAAGCCCACTATACCACAAAGTGAATATAAAGTATTATATTGTCAGTGTACAGTATATGTTGTCACTGTCAGTAGTTTGCACTGTTCAAACATACAGGTTACCTGCTGTAGGTGTTGGCTTCAAAAGCTTTGTTGTGAAAAACTGAGATTTGGAACTTTGTGTTATTTGTGTATCTTTATTTTGTAAAGATGTTATTTATTTTTACTCATTTTTTATTTTATTATTTGGAAATAGCAGAATTTGCACATTACTTTATATTTTTGTCTGCCTTATTACAACATTTCTAAAAAATAAATAATTTATTATGTTCAAACAGTTACTGAGTACTTGAGTAGTCTTTTCACCAAATACTATTTTACTCTTACTTGAGTAATTTTTTGGATGACTACTTTTTACTTCTACTTGAGTAATATTATTTTGAAGTAACGCTACTCTTACTTGAGTATAATTTTTGGCTACCCACCTCTTGCGGTACCAAATACATTTTCTGAGCGTATTCCAAGAAGCTAATAAACTGGATATGAAGGGCATGACGACACTTAAAAGAGCCCCCGAAAAGCTTATTTTTCAGACGGAAGTTTTATGCTTCTTGAGTGGTTTAAACTGTTTGGGTGAAATAGGCATACAGTAATCCCTCCTCGATCGCGGGGGTTGCGTTCCAGAACCACCCGCGATAGGTGAAAATCCACGAAGTAGAAACCATATGTTTGTATGGTTATTTTTATATATTTTAAACCCTTATAAACTCTCCCACACTGTTTATAAATATTCCCCGCACAGTTATACAGCATAAACCCTTTATAATCTCTTAGTTATTAGGTAAGATTCGTTGAAATTATGTATGTAAACACACTGTTTATATACTAGTCACAACTATACGTATCTTATATCACTGAGGAGTTTTATTTAATATGTAATACAGTTTTAAACATATTGTAATTGATTAGGTAATATAAAAATACAAAGTGAAAAACCTATAAAGTAAATGCTGTACATAAAACCAAAATGTTATTTTAAAGATACTGTGGAGCGTCTCTGATATCACAGATGTTACAACCATTACGATAGACAGGCCACCAGCAAAAAATACCTACAATGCAAGAAAAATTGTATAAAAATGTGTGTACAGTTACAATAAACGTACATACATGTACTAAGTAGTAGAAAATTAGTTATGGGTACTTACCAACAATGACACGACGACTTGTCCGATAACGATGACATTTACTGCACTGTCACAGCTGTTCTAAAGGAGCCTCTTCAGGCGAATGTGTGGCACCGCCGCCGTCATCGGACTTTCTTCTTCCACTGAAGGCATACTAGGCAGTGTTTTGTGGGTGAGGAACATCGTGATGGGCAGTTGCTGGCACTGCTTTTTCATTTGTGTAAAGAGGTTCCTGTACACTTCCGTGCGCTGTCAATAGCATTTTTAAATTGCAAAGAACAAATCATTTGCGGGTCTCATTCTTCGACTGATGTCTGTAGATCTTTTGCCATTCGTAGATGCTTGAGAGTTATGCCGGGGTCGTCTTCTTCCTGGGCTGGGTCTTCTTCTTCTTCACTCGCTGACTTGGTCATCTCGGCCAAATCTTCTTCGCTCAGTGGCTCAGAGTGTGCATCGAGCAGCTCGTTGATGTCATCACAGGTCATGTCGTTGAATCCTTCTCCTCCTAGCAGTTTTGCCAGCCTGACTGTCTTGTCAACTGCCGAGTGCTGAATTTCTTCTGCAGAAGAGTCCTTGTCGTGCACAATTTCTGGCCACAATTTCTTCCAGCAGGCATTAACCGTTCCTTTCTTTATATCGTTAAGGGCCTTCTGCACATTCACCATACACGATGTGATCACGCACTTCACGCCAGTACTGCTCAGGGAAAAGTCATCGTCCGTGTCCATTGCCTCGACCATGTGTTGCAGGCTGTTCTTGGTGTAAAATGCCTTGAAAGCCCGGATAACTCCTTGATCCATTGGCTGAATCAGTGACGTCGTATTCGGCGGCAAGAACTCTATTTTTACACCTATTTACACCTATTTTTACACTTTACACCAAGGGATGACCTCCAGCATTGTCCAGAGGTAAAAGAACTTTGAACTCCAGCCCATTCTATGCCAGGTAGATCTTTACCTCCAGGATGAAACATTGGTGAAACCAATCCGACGTTAGGCGTTTCGTAATCCAGGCCTTCGGGTTGTGCATCCAGTACACAGGCAGCAGGTTTTTATTCTTATTTTTCAGGGCCCGGGGGTTTTTGGACTTATAAACGAGCCCAGGCTTTATCATAATAATTGTGATGTGGTGATGCGATCTTTGTGAGCCTTAAACCCCGGGGCTATTGCCTCCTCCTTCATGATAAAAGTACGAGACGGCATCCACTTCCAAAAATAGGGCTGTCTTATCCATATTAAACACGGTTTCAGGCCGATATCCGCTTTCCTCAATGATCGCCTTGAACATGTCCGCGACATATTTCGGCTGCGGCTTTGTCTGCAGAGGCAGCCTCTCCTTGCAGGTTCACACTGGCCAAGTTGAACTTTTTTTTTAATTTTTCAAACGAGCCCTTGCTGGCAGTAAATTCACAGCACTCTCTGGGGGATTCAGCAGAAGTTCCAGGTTGAGGATCATCATCTAGAGCATCTCCGGCATCCGCAAACCTATCATGAAGTTGCTTGGCCTTTTCTCGGATGATATTGGTGTCCACGGGAATGTTTTTCTTCTGGCAGTCTTTGATCCAAATCCCTAAAGCAGATTCCATCCGGACTACTGCCTTATTACGTCCACTTACAATTCGTTTCGCGCCCTGGTTAAAGGACACTGTGGCCATAGATCGTATGCTCTTTTCATCCTTCTTAATATAACGAACCCTGGACTCATTGATGCCATAGTGGCGTCCTACAGCAGCATAGCTTTTCCCTTGCTTCAACATGTTCAACAATTGTACCTTTTCAGCAATTGTTAACATCTTCCGTTGGCGCTTGGGCACGGCCCCAGAAGCAGTAGCAGCAGCAGATCGTTTTGTAGACATAACGAAGGGCTTGACTACAGTACGCACAAAGAAACGCGTTGATGCTGAATGAGCGAGACGAGATGCCGACTTCACAAAGAAACACGTTGATTAGCTGAATAAGTGAGACGAGATGCCAGCTTTAAGCGCAATCGAATTCTGTGCTCCCCGTCGCAGAGCCAGTCAACACCCAGGAGCTTAACCGCATGCTCTGATTGGGTAGCTTCTCAGCCATCCGCCAATAGTGTCCCTTGTTTGTATTCAAATGGACAAACCAACAGAGGAAGCATATACAGGACACGTACCAGAAATAAAAAGGCCGCAGACATCCACGAAGCAGTGAAAAATGTGTGATATATATTTACATGTGCTTTCATATAAAATCTGTGATAGAATGAAGCCGCGAAAGTCGAAGCGCGATATAGCAAGAGATTACTGTATTGCCATTTAAAGTATTACAGGCTATTTCGGAAAAAGCATTAATTAAATCGACAAAAGATATGTTTATAAGAATTTTACGGTGATGAGAAGAGCAACAGAGTAAGGCTTCGAGAGTTTCTGCTTATTCTGACCGACATGCTGACAGAATATGGAACTTTGAATCAGAACAGCTTCTTTTATCTATTCATGGTGTACACGACTGGCTTAATCGGGCAGAAACAGACCAGTTCTTAACCTCAGTTCATCGGGGATCTGTGCTTTCTGATCCACTAAGAGATAGCCGTAAGGTATTTTTGTAGCATCTTCGAAAGCTTCCAAAAAGAACTTAACACACCCCGGATACATTTGACTGGCCAAGGTAGTAATCTGCAATTTGTCCCTGGGGTTTTTAAAAAGAGTAATATAATTGGCATTAAGATTAATCGTTCGTCTTTTCTTTCCCTGAAAGAATACATTTTGAACCAAGTCAATGATAGATTCCGGTGATGAGTATATTTTGTGAAAGCGTTTTCTATTTCCTGGCTTCCGCTAGCGATTCCATCACATCATCTGCAATGACCAAATTTATTTTCTCAGGAGGGAGAAGCTCGTCATCGCACAAAGACTTTGAGAGCCTCTCAATAAATTTTAACTGCTGAAATTTAGCCAATAGCTCATCGTACATTTTCTGCCAGCAACTATAAAACCAAATTATATTTTGAAAAGGCTGAGACACAACATGATTCAAATGTTACAGTAATTTTTTTACATAATAGGATTTACCAGAACAGGATGGACCCAAGATAATTTTAGCGAAGGGATGTTGAAGGTATTGTAACAAGACACTATATAAGCACTCGACTCAACACAGATTGGACACTGGAGGCACATATAAAATCAAAAGACTTTTTATTTCTCTTCACCTGTGAGGCACGTCTTCCCCGTAATCCCCACAGGCACAACACTGTCCCAAACAACACACAAACGTAAATCACCACACTCCTCTCTTCTACCACCACTCCTCCACAAGCTTTGTCCTCCTCCTCCCGACTCTGGCCATTGAGTGGTGGTTGCTGGCTCCCTTTATGGCCCATCCGGAAATGCTCCAAGTGCTTGATCACCTGTTTCCGGTTGCACTCCAGGTTGGCTGAAGATTCATCCAGTTGGGCTCAGGAGTCCATACAGCACCCCCTGGTGGCCACCACAGAGCCCAACAGGTCTGTGGAGAACTCCACCTCCCATGGAGCCCTGCAGGAGGCACCGCTCCAACCCAGGGGGGCGGCCATCCAGAGTCCAGGGGGAAGTATTGTATTTCCAGGGCTGCTCCACCTGAATATATAATGAAGCCACAATGTGTATCAAAATCTCTTTTAGTATCCATACGGCCTTGTGGTGTAATTTTTTAGGAGAACCCTCTTGTTATACACCACTCTGAATTTCTTCCTGAGTGGTTTGTTTTGTAAAGTGAAGTGTTTTTTATTTCTATGGATCTGATTACCGTGGAGGATCACAGGAATTGTGGGGTAGTGGGGTCCTTTCATTGGATTGGCTGGCCCAGCACTGTAATCTCATCGCCGATAAATTCAAAATAAGAAACATTATACTGTTTGGAGAAAATATATTGCAAGAATACCTCACCGCCTTTGACTAGGCTAGTAGTGAGAAGGAGAGCCTTCTGTCCAAATTTACCCCAAAGAGAATTTAAATGCAATTTTGAAATCTGTCTCTTAGCCGGATTTACGGCGATGTTATCGTGACCCATTTGTACACCTTCCTGCTGATAATATTCTAAAACATACCAGTCACGGGAAGCATCATCCATACACCAGGTAGGATAACCCAATGCCTCCTTCTTGCCTTTCAGATGAAGCTTGATATAGTCCGAGAATAGTTCAGAAGTATGTTCGGGGTAATGCCAAATCTTGTGTACTTTTGAAGCTTTATAACCTTTGTCAATGGCCACCGCTATTTCCACACTACACCAAGTCCTAGTTAAAGCTCGCTCATCCTCTGTGTGACAACAATCCACAGTCTGAGATCCTGTTTCTGCACAGGTGCGACAGAGGGTGAACATTAATTTCATTTCAGGCAGGACTGGAAAATTGAGGCCACGTGGAGGCTGGATGGTGGCTTTAATTAAACCAAAATACTGACTGAGATCCCCAAATTGCTGAAAAATGATGGTGGGATGACTGAATGGGTACATTTTTGTTATATTCACATATGGGTACAAACCAGTGAATCATAATAGTGAATTTGCTCAACCGACCATGTGGTACAATTTTATGCCGTTGGTTATGGCCACCGAACAACGAATCCCTCGGATTTATATTGAGGGAAATCGCAGTGTTTTGAGAAAGTTTGTAGCCTGAGGTTGTGTTTTTTCATTGTCTCCAAATCTTGCTCCCAGATCATACGCACATCAACATCAAATTTGGTCTGGAGTATTTCCAATTTTCACATAAACTGCACAAGTTAGGCCATTTAAAAGAGACATTTGCTGTGGCCTTGCAGAATTAGTTCAACACAAGACTTTTGCCACGCACTCACACGATTAGTTCGGCTTTTGTGTCGATTCTAGAGGATGGCTGGAACCTTCGGAAGAATAATCACTCTTCGGAAGTGTTGAGGTTTCTGTTAAAAATTATATATTCAACTCACAATGCCATATTTTTTATACAGCCGAACCCTTAGGTGAAAGTAGTATTTACAGGACTCTTTATCTTTGTTGTCTGAGACAGGATTTTTAGTCTCAAAAAGACAATATGTGGTAGAGATTAGATCTTCCCGCTGTGTAGAAGTTAGATGTAAAGAAGAATACAGATTGGCGTCCGATTCTTCTACAATTAAAATGTAAAGTAATAAGTTAGCACATACTTGCAAAGAAATTTCCATTAAAAATGTTATAAGTCTGAACGTGCTTATAAACAACATTTCAATTGACTTACTTTTTGAGCCGCAACGGGCCAGAAACTGCAACCTTCTGAAATAAGAAAAAAACTTAATTTAAAAAAATCTGAATGTTACAAATAATTGCATTTTTCAATTAAAAATCAGAAAACCCACCTCCGGGTGAGATGTGGCTTGGAGATTGCTCGTCGTCGCTGGAACTGATCTGATCTGAAAACGGATTTATAAAAAACAATCATTTCAACAGTTTGAAGAGAGACAATCGTTGATAACACATATTTCGTTACTCTACACTTACCAGCAACCACAAAAGTATTTTTTCCCTTGTTTTCCATTGTGGAAGAAAAAAGCTAAATTGCCTACCTTTTGAAAAGATCAGAGAGGCACTTGTATGTTGACAAAAGTTAATGTGTCGATATCCCATTAAAGCAGAGCTCTTTATGCAGCCTGTCTTGATGTCCCAGCCTTTGGAAGGCGGAGTGACACACCCCTGCACGTTTGGTAGAAATCTCATAGGTGAAAAGTTGCTGAAGTCCCTCCTCTACAGGGCGGTGACCACTTTGTAGCGGCAAAGAATCCTCATTCAGGCAATACCATGTGTAAGCGTTACATCTAAGCAATAGGAAAAAGCTCCAATAATGTTTCATTTGTTTTACCAAGAGATTGTTGTGCTAACCACAGATGTTTTATGTATGAATCAATTTCTTAGATTGCTACATGTATTTTAAGAACTTTTCTTACAATCTTTTAAAGTTGATTGTGTATTTTGGTATATAAGATTCATTAGTAGGAAATAGTTCATCTAATAACTTTTTTTTCAGATCAGCAATTAAATGTAAATAGTCTTTTTGACATTTACCCTGTTATGCATCTAAAAATCATTATCATGATTAACCACCAATCCACCATTGTTTTAAAAAAGGATGTTGGGGCTTTTCTTAAATTAAAAAGATACACGTAGACAGGATAAACACATATTTCAATACGCCTCTATCATTTTCTTAATTTTAAAGAAATATGTGTTTACAAACAAGTACACATTTCAATACAACTCTAATATTTTCTTAATTTTAGAAAGATACAGATACTTTCTTAATTTAATCAAACTAGTGAGCCGGACCTTATGAGATTTATTTCTTCCGAGTTTTGGCTAGCTTTAATGTTTAATTGTATGATTATAATTTGCTTGAGATACGTAATACCACCCCAGCTCTAGTTAAACAGACCATACTTTGTCTGGAAATTAGCGCTACACTATCTGATCCTTCAGACTTCGTGCCAAAGGATCCATTCATATACTCCTGAGTGTTACAAATAGCTTTAAAGAGAAATGTTTTTAAAAAACACACTTATAACACATTTTCTTGATTTTAGTAAGAGACAGACAATTCCTTGGGTTGATTCTTAATTTAATCAAATTAGTCAACAGGGATGGCATGGTGGTGCAGTGGTAGTGCTGCTGCCTTGCAGTTAGGAGACCTGGGTTTGCTTCCCGGGTCCTCCTGCATGGAGTTTGCATGTTCTCCCCGTGTCTGTGTGGGTTTCCTCCAGGCGCTCCGGTTTCCTCCCACAGTCCAAAGACATGCCGGTTAGGCGGATTGGCGATTCTAAATTGGCCCTAGTGTGTGTTTGTGTGTGTCCTGCAGTGGGTTGGCACCCTGCCCAGGATTGGTTCCTGCCCTGTGTTGGCTGGGATTGGCTCCAGCAGACCCCCGTGACCCTGTGTTTGGATTCAGCGGGTTGGAAAATGGATGGATGGATAGTCAACAGGGGATTATATTTGTTTTAAATTCTAAAGAGACCCATGCTATCCTTAGAAATGTGTAATTTCTTAATTTTTGAAAGATGCGTATACTTCCTTGTAATATTAATGAGCCTGGACTTATTAGGTTTAAGGGATAACTCTATTCTTTAATGTTTCATAGTATGATTATAATCTGCTTTGATTGATGTCTGGAAAATTAGCACTAAATCCTCCGTGCCTGTTTTAACAGCTGTTTAGTGACTGCAGACTTGGCGCCAGAGGATCCATTCACACGCTCTTAAATGTTTTAGCATGTGTTACAAAAAGCTTTAAAGAGAAATGTTTTTCAAACACACAAGTAGAATTCATAAACGTGTATTTCTTCACTTTAAAAGATACATGTAGACAAAATAGCAATTGACACTCACGTTTCAAGTTTCACAGCACTTATCCCTTAAACACATGTAGGAAAGCATCCCTTCTATAAGGACTTCAGTGTTAAAATTAAGCCTTTAATTGAGAGGAGACACATTGGTCAACAATAGGAATTGGTTCGTTTAGCTATGGGCTATAGCTCTTTAGAGTAAATGCGGCAATTAATGCTTAAAACAGGGTGGCATGACATGGGAGTTCAAAACAAAATAGATCTAAATAGTTAACTCCTGCTGGTGAATCGAAACAGCCACAAGTGTATCTTTAGGTTCGATATAAACCAGGCATGGCTTGCTTCAAAGTAAATCCATACACATCATCCCCAGAGTTTCATGGGCAATTCTAGACTCCGCAATATAGCAATAGACACTCGCGTTTCAAGTTTCACAGCACTTATCCCTTAAACGTGTTGGAACGCTCCCCTTCTGTAATCGACTTCACAGTTAAAAATAAGCCTTTAATTGAGAGGAGACATGTTGGTCAACAGGAGGAATGGATTCATTTAGCTCTGTGCTCTAGCGTTTTACAGTAAACGCTTCCATAAATGCTTAAAACAGGACGGCATGTGACGGAAGTGCAAAACAAAGTAGCCCTAAATAGTCACCTATTGCTGGTGAATCAGAACAGCCACAAACGTATATTTAGGTTCAATTTAATCCAGGCATGTTTCGCTTCAAAGTAAATCTATATGCATCATCCCCGGTGTTTCCTGGGCAATTCTAGACTCTGCAAAATAGCAATAGACAGTCTTGTTTTGTCTCACAGCACTTATCGCTTAAACACTTCTAGGAACTTTCCGCTTCTGTAATTGACTTCACAGTTAAAACTAAGCCTTTAATTGAGAGTAAACATGTTGGTTAACAGAAGTAATGGGTTTGGTTATCTCTGGGTTCTAGCTGTTTAGAGTAAACATGGTCATTAATGCTTAAAACAGGATGGCATGTAACAGGAGTGCAAAACAAAATAGCCCTAAATAGTCTCTTCCTGCTAGTGAATCGAAAAGCCACAAACATGTCTTTGGGTTTGATTTAAAGCAGGCATGAATGGCTTCAAAATAAAACCAAACGTGTCATCCCCGGTGTTTCGTTTGAACTGTGAATTAATTTACAGAAGTTGAGCATTCCTAGACGTTTTTAAGGGATAACTGCTGTGAGACTTGAAACATGTGTCTCAATTGTTATTAAACAGAGGCTGGAAGTGCCCATGAAACACAGGTGATGATGAGTTTGGCTTTATTTTGAAGCTAGTCATCCCTGCATTAAAGCGAACCTAATGATATGTGTCTGGCTGTTTTGTTGCACTGGCAGGAGAAGACCATTTAGGGGTGTGTGGCTTTGGGCTCTTTTCACATGCTGTCTTGTTTAAGAGTTAATGGCCACGTTTACTCTAAACAGCTTGAACCCACAGGTAAATTTACCCTTTCCTGGTGTTCACCAATGCATCTCTTCTCAATTAAGTGCTTAGTTTGAATTGTGAAATCGATTACGGAAGCTGAGTATTCTGTAAGTTTTTACGGGATCACTGCAGTGAGAGTTGAAACACGCGTCTTGTTATTCTACAGAGGCTGGAAGCCCTGAAAGTGACAAGTAGTGTTACAGATAGTTAATCACTTAGAAACTGATCTACACAGTAAAGTTATGCTAGAAAACTAATTTTAAAATGCAATACAAGTGGTTTCAATACCTTCAGGGTAAGTAACTTTGTGTAACACTCTGCTTCAGTTTTGCGCAATGTGTTTCAATGGGAAAATAAATTGAATGTGAGATGTTGAAGTGTAGCTTGAGTAACACTTGGGAAATCATTCAAACAGTTTATTTGCAGTAGGGAGCTACATTTTAATTTGAGGGGCCTCTGAGTTATATGTGAATGAAACTCGAATGCAGCACAAATGCGTTACAAAAGGTGAAAGACTCTGAAAGTGAAAAGAAGTGTTACAGCTAGTTCATAACTTAGAAACTAATCTATACAGTAAAATTATGTTAGGAAACTACTTTTAACATATAATACAAGTGGTTTCAACACATAGAAGGTAAGGAACTTTGTGTAATACTCTGTTTCAATGTTGCACAATGTGTTTCAAAGGGGAAAACAACTGAATGTTAGATGTTGAGGTGTAGGGAGAGTAACATTTGGGAAATCATCCAAACAGTATATTCCCATTAGGAATGTATGTTTAATATAACGTAGCACTGTTTTCACATTAGTAATTTGACAGGGCACTGAGTTATAAGTGAATGTAACTTGAATGCAGAACAGTTCGTTACAAGAGCTGAAAAGCACTGAAAGTAACAAGAAGTCTTATAGCTAGTTTATCACTTAGAAACTTATCTACAGTCACAAATAAACACATCAGACATCATGAAGGTTTGGGACAGCCTCCTGTATAATGTATCCTGGCTGCAAATGTAGCAATTTTTAAAGAGTTGTTGACATGACTGAGTCCAAAACAGAACTGATCACATATAGTAAAGATGGTGGATTTAAAGGCCCGTTCTAGAAGTGATGTCATCTTTAGGGCCGGAACCAGAAGTGATGTCCTTGAGACCAGAAGATACGTCATCTTTGGGGCCAGATCCAGAAGTGACAGTATCTCTGGGGCCGGACCGGAAGTGATGTCATCGAGGGTGCCGGAACCTGCCGGAATTTCCTGGGAATGGTCTGCAAGTAACTGAGAAAGACAGTCAGTAGACTCTGCTATACCCCTACTCAGCTGCCTCCTACTCACACGTGTCTGACACTTCACAGTAAAGTTCTGTCATAAAACTACCATTCATATATTCTACAAGGATTTTAAACTTCAGTGAAACCAACCAACTTTGTTTAACACTCTACAAATTAGGACAATGCATTTCAATGGTAAAAACAACTGTAACACTAGCTGTAACACTATTTGTCAGTTTCAGTGCTTTTCAGATGTTATGATGCTCTTGTTTACATTCAATTCACATTCACTTATACCTCAACTCCCTGTAAACTGATTTCAAAACAGTTCTACATGAGATAAATTGTAGATCTCTAATTGGAATTGACTGTTTAGATGATTTCCTGAGTGTTACACAAGCTTCATCTTATATTTCATTCACTAGTTTTCACCATTGAAATGCATTGTGTTAATCTGAAGAAGAGTATTACACAAAGTTCCTTACCTGCTGAAATCACTTGTGGGGCATGTGTAAGTATTTTTGTAAAAGAACTTCACTGTGTACATCAGTTTATAACTGATGAATTAGGTGTAACACTACTTTTTGCTTTCAGTGCTTTTCAGATCTTTGTTACATTTATCGCTACACAATATTATCTGGCTCTGTTTTCATATCAGGTTTTAATATGGCACTGAGGTATAAGTGAATATAAATTGAATGTATACCAGAGCGTTGCAAGATCTGAAAAGCAGTAAAAGTCAATTAGTGTTACAGCTTGTTCTTCAGTTAGAAACTTATCTACACAGTAACGTTCTATTAGGAAACTACCATTCACAAGTTCTTGTGTAATAATCCACTTCTAATTACACAAATGCATTTCAAAGGAGAAAATACCTGAATGTGAGTTGTTGAAGTGTAGCATAACATTTAGGTAATCATCTAAAACAATTAAATCAATAGTCATTATAGAAATACGATTTATATCATGTAGCGCCAGATTCATGTTAGTATTTCAACAGGGGATTGAGTTTTAAGTGAATGTAACAAAGAATGTTACCAAATTAAAAAAAAAAACTGAAAGTGACAAGTAGTGTTACAGCTAGTTCATCAGTTAGAAACTACAAAGTAAAGTTCTGTTAGTAAACTACTTTACATATGTCCCACAAGTGCTTTCAGCGTGTTGAAAGTAAGGAACACTCTACTCCAAATTACCACAACTTGTTTTAATGGGGAAAACCAGTGAATGTGAGATGTTAAGATGTAGCTTGTGTGACACTCAGGAAATCATCTACAGTTAATTCCAATTAGGGAAGAATGTTTTTTATCATGTTGCACTGTTTTCAGATCAGTTAATGGGACTGAGTTATGAGAGAAGGTAATACAGAGCGTTACCAGATTTGAAAAGAACTGAAAGTGATAAGTAGCTAGTTCATCACTTAGAAACTGA
>NW_024384087.1:0-26461 GCF_016835505.1 Polypterus senegalus
TAATTATGGCAAGGTTGATCACTAACTGAGAGTAATGTTTAGTCAGAGCAGTTAGAAATAGCTAGCATATACCAATTCAATCCTACTTATGGGGTTTATAAGAACCTTCCATAGATTATGCATTTATTAAAATGTTTATGATTCTCATGTAACTTAGTAAGTTTAGGCAATAAAATATTTGAAAGTCTTTTAAGAGGGACACAAGGGTAAGAGGACATGCACAATGCACAAATAAATTATATTGAATTGTAAACCAAAGGGGAATAGATCATCCCATAGTGAAGTTGGACAGGATAGAATATACAGTAGTGGAATGTTTTCTCTCTAATTATGCAATAATACTAATAGTGACCAATTATAATAATCATAGCAACAGACTGGAAAATACTAAAATAGCATCTGAATGGTGTTATAACTGATATCTATATATATAAAGGAGAGTTGGGATCCGAGAGACTGTGTTTGTGCGTTTGTGGAGGGATGGAGAGTTAAGGTGGGTGGGGGAGTCACGTGATCATCTCACCTCCCATTCACGTCATTTCATTCACTTCATTTCGCTCAGAGCTGAGCTCCGCAGCTGACGCGGTCTTGCCATTCTTTTCCTTAGTGTTAAGTCCTCTCTCCTTTACTGATTTATATAAAGGAGAGTTGGGATCCGAGAGACTGTGTTTGTGTGTTTGTGGAGGGATTGAGAGTTAAGGCGGGTGGGGGAGTCACGTCATCATCTCCCCTTCCATTCACCTCATTTCATTCACTAAATTTCGCTCCGAGCTGAGCTCTGCAGCTGACGCCCAGCGTCTGCCATTCTTTTCCTTAGTGTTTACTCCTCTCTCCTTTACTGATTTACTGTTTACTAGACACGGAACTTACTGAATAGTATTTTTTCCTTTAGTGTTTCTACTTAGTGTTTCTTATTGTTTAGTAGATGTGGTGTGCCGGTGTTCCTGGCGTGTGTTGCAGTTTACTGTTACTTTCTACTTCGTTTTTGTACTTTTAGTGTTTAGTAGACTTTTACTTTATCTCATTTACTGTTGTTCCCAGTGGTGTTGCCTTTTTTTACTTTCTGTCATTTACTGTTTGGTAGACTTTTACTTTATCTCATTTACTGTTGTTCCCGGTGGTGTTGCCGTTTTTCCCATTTCTATTTTTTATGTAGCATGTTCACAAATTATTCATAGGGAAAATTTATATATTTTGGCTCCAGGAGGACAAACCAAAAATATTGTATATAAAGAAGCTCTATAAGCTGCATTTAGGTACATAATTATTCCAACTACAGCGACTGCAGCGAAGCGCACGAGGTCTGCTAGTAACTCATAAAAAGGGATCAGACATCAAGAGGGCCCAATTTTCCGCACACCTGGTTGGAATATAACTGTCAAATAATGGTAAAGTCCACTAAAGTGCTTTAGAACCAAAATTTACACTTTGTAATGGCAAAGACTGTTTAGTTCCTCTACTAGCCACACATTTGCACAAAGACAAGTAATGAAAGATTCTATCTACAAACCACTGCTGTAGCCGCCGGAGTGTAAGGCAAGTTCAAGCACGGGTAAAATGCATGCCGAAAGAAATCTCTCAGTCCAAAACTTTGTTTTAAAAATATTTAGTGAAAATTCAAAGCAAGCAATCCTCACAAGGATGAAGAAAAAAGTTGTTACACATGTAATCCTCTTCACTTATCTATCATGGCCACCTCAGAAATACAATACAATAGTACAAGCTACTTTGTTTTGCACAGCACTCTTCATCAAGCTAAGCCTTGACCAGCTGACTAAGCCAATGCCTACTAGCCCAATAGTGTGGGTCTGACAATGGCTGATCCTAGACACTTTCCTACTTAAATTTAATGATTTAAATTACAGGACAGTGGGAATTTGTATACATTGGTATATTCCAGAAATTGCCATGTAAGAAATTAAACGTATAATTATATGTGATTTCTTTATTTAAGATCTTAAAAAGGGGCCTAGAAACTGGAATGTCTGTATTACTAGGCCCATTCTGCAAAGTACTATTCAGGTAAGAATCAAGTTATGAATAGTTTACAATCTGCTGCATCTCAGAACTCAGACTCAGCTTGAATAACTGGAATCTAACAATAAGCAATCAAATAATTTCTGGAATGTGCTTACGGTATACAATCAGGAAGGAGATAGCAGCCACTAGTAAAGCACAAAAAAGCATCAGTAGCACCAGCTTGAGCCGTTGGCATTTGTTGTCTGTACTCACAGGAGGGTTTGGAGCTGTTGGGAGAACATAAAATGATTAGTTAAAACAAAAATGCAATTGCAGAGAAACACTTCTGTGACCTACAAATACGATAAAAAAAAAACAAACTAAACCTACTACATTAGAATCTCTCCTTTTGACTCACCAGAAGTGTAATTACCTTTGGATGCAGGAAAAGCCTTTGATAGAATAGAACAGGATTATCTATTTGCTGCACAACACAGTTGTGGATTTGGCCCCTAATATATCTTCATAGGTCAAACTACTACTCGACGCTTAGGGTCGGTGGGAGGAGTACTCAAGACCTCCTCAATCCCACTAACATGCCTTCCAATGAGGAAGCAGAGCCTGGGGACTCTGAGGTGGGCTCTCCCATCTCTGGGACTGAAGTCACCGAGGTGGTCAAAAAACTCCTTGGTGGCAGGGCCCCGGGGTGGATGAGATACTCCGAATTCCTTAAGGCTCTGGATGTTGTAGGACTGTCTTGGTTGACACGCCTCTACAACATCGTATGGACATCGGGGACAGTGCCTCTGGATTGGCAGACCGGGGTGGTGGTCCCCCTCTTTAAAAAGGGGGACCGGAGGGTGTGTTCCAACTATAGAGGGATCACACTCATCAGCCTACCTGGAAAAGTCTATTCGGGGGTTCTGGAGAGGAGGGTCCGTCGGATAGTCGAACCTCGGATTCAGGAGGAACAGTGTGGTTTTCGGTCCTGGTCGCGAACAGTGGACCAGCTCTTCACCCTTAGCAGAGTTCTGGAGGGTGCATGGGAGTTTGCCCGACCGGTCTACATGTGTTTTGTGGACTTGGAAAAGGCATTCGACCGTGTCCCTCGGGAATCCTGTGGGGGGTGCTCCGGGAGTATGGGATACCGGACCCTCTGATAAGAGCTGTTCGGTCTCTGTACAACCGGTGTCAGAGCTTGGTCCGCATTGCAGCAGTAAGTCGAGCCCGTTTCCAGTGAGAGTTGGACTCCTCCAGGGCTGCCCTTTGTCACCGATTCTGTTCATAACTTTTATGGACAGAATTTCTAGGCGCAGCCAGGGTGTTGAAGGGGTCCGGTTTGGTGGACTCAGGATTGGGTCACTGCTTTTGCAGATGATGTTGTCCTGTTTGCTTCATCAGGCCGTGATCTTCAGATCTCTCTGGATTGGTTCACAGCTGAGTGTGAAGCGGCTGGGTTGAGAATCAGCACCTCCAAATCCGAGAGCATGGTCCTCAGCCGAAAAGGGTGGAGTGCCCTCTCAGGGTTGGGGGAGAGATCCTGCCCCAAGTGGAGGAGTTCAAGTATTTCGGGGTCTTGTTCACGAAAGTGAGGGAAGAATGGAGCGTGAGATCGACAGGCGGATCGGTGCGGCATCCGCAGTGATGCAGGCTCTGCATCGGTCTGTCGTGGTGAAAAAGGAGCTGAGCCGTAAGGCAAAGCTCTCAATTTACCAGTCGATCTACCTTCCTACCCTCACCTATGGTCATGAGCTATGGGTAGTGACCAAAAGAACGAGATCGCGATACAAGCTGCTGAAATGAGTTTCCTCCGCAGGGTGTCTGGGCTTTCCCTTAAAGATAGGGTGAGAAGCTCAGTCATCCGGGAGGGGCTCAGAGTAGAGCCGCTGCTCCTCCGCATCGAGAGAGGAGTCAGATGAGGTGGCTCGGCATCTGATCAGGATGCCTCCTGGACGCCTCCCTGGTGAGGTGTTCCGGCACGCCCAACCGGGAGGAGGCCCCGGGGAAGACCCAGGACACGCTGGAGGGACTATGTCTCCCGGCTGGCCTGGGAACGCCTTGGGATTCTCCCGGAAGAGCTGGAAGAAGTGGCCGGGAGAGGGAAGTCTGGGCCTCTCTGCTTACTGCTGCCCCGCGACCGACCTCGGATAAGCGGAAGAGAATGGATGGATGGATGGATGGAGGTCAAACTACGTAATACTAACCCAGAAGCAAAGGGGAATATCAGAGAAGGACTCGAACAAGAAATATCATTATATGTAGACCATATGGTGCTTTATATATCAGACCCACAATCATCTCTACCATCAGTCTTAAACAAGTTAGGAGAACTGCATAGGATTTTTGGATTTAAAATGATTGATGCTTTTCCCAATGAACTCTCTAGTACATCATACTAGAGTAGATAGCTATTGGTTCATACTATCAGTTTAAATATCCGTGAATAACCATCACAAATACATAGAAAGACCTCTTTTCAATATTATTTTGTAAGTACCTTGATAAAATCAAACAAGATGTCCACTCTCCATCCTGCCTTAGCAAGGAGAATTAATACTATTAAAATGAACATCCCCCCCTAAGCTGCTCTAGTCTAAAGTATCCAGATATATTTAAAGAAGTAATTTTTTAAGAAATTAGACTCAATTGCAACATCATTCATCAGAATTTAAAACAGCCATGCATTCAAAAGGTGACTTTATAAAGATCTAAAGCAGAAGGTAGCACCTAACATCTAGCTTTTAATTTTATTACTTATATATGCACAATCAAATCTTGGAAATTCATTAATTCACTCCGGCCTGGCTTGCCGTGAAAATTCAATCTTCTTCTAAATCTTCCTTGTATACCATACTTTATGATATACTGCGTGCCATTGTCAGTTCACCAGTAACCCAGTTGTCCACCATTTACGTAAAATATGGAACCAATGCAGGGCACATGTCAAGGTAGAGAAGCTCTTTTCTGTTGCTCCTACACAAGATAATCACCTTTTTAATCTTCTCTGAATGACTCTGTGTTTGAATCATGAAAACTGTCATGGATTAGGACACTTAGCTATTTTATATAGACAACATATTTGTATCTTATGAACAATTATGGAAAAATTTTATTTGCCAGCTACATGCTTTTCCTATATGCAAAGCAGAAATTTTCTTAAAATAAACCTACCCAAATTTCACATCTTGCACCCATATCAATCCCAGAAGTCTTACTAGTTAGTCTAGAAAATATTTCAATAATACAGGGTGATTCAGAAAGATTAATCCGATTTCAAAATGATTTATTTCACTTGTAAATCATTACAGAACAATTCAGTAAATTGTAAATGGTTTAGGTGATCATAAAGTTTATTATGTAATTTTACAAGTGCTCAATATGACCTCCTCCAGCTGTAAGGACAACATCAATGCGATCGCCAAATTCATCCCATACTCGATTGAGCATGTTGTTTTGCGCAAAACGCTTTCTGCTCAATGGTCACCATCTCTTTACAGACTGAAGAAGACATCTTCTGGTGACAGTGAGAAACTCTACAACCACCTCTTTCAATTGGTATGTGATTTTTTTCCTAGACACCTCAAGGTTGTAATCGAATTAATCTTTTTGAATCACCCTGTATACTGTATACAAATATCCTAAAGAGTCTACCTTTCAAAGATTCTAAAGAACTGTGGAAAAAGGACCTTTCAATTGGCATCTCAGAAAAGGTGAGGAACTGAGCCATATGCAGAATAATTCTATATGTGGCAAGTATTCCATAATTCAACTAAAGGTCTTTAATCAATCACATTATTCTTATTTAAAATTGTCTAAAATCTACCCAGTGCAAGACCCAAACTACGAGTGTTGTTGCCATCTAGCTCCTGCTACACCAAGCCATATGGTCTGGGAATGCACTAAAATAAGATCTTTTTGGATAAAAATCTTTACATACTTCTCAAACAGCCTTGGGATCGCAGGTAATTCTCAATACATTAACAGCAATATTTGGTGTATTCTCAAGTGGCATTAAAGTGAATAAGAATAAAACTGAATGTAATATTTAGCCTGCAGATTTATCCTGCTCAAGAGGAAGAGGAAGAGGAAGAATCCCAACACACCTTCTATAACTTGGTGAGTAAGCCACATTGTAATTATCTCAAAGTAGAAAAATTCAAACTCTTACAGGATATATTCAAAACTTGTTTAAAACATGGCAAGAATTCATTAATATAATTTAAGTATTAGCAGAATGGGTCTGGAATTGACTCTCTAATGCTATTAACCATTTTATCATTTATTTTCTTTTTACCAGTATCTGTCTTCTTTTAGTTAGTCGGCATTGTGATGCAGGAGGGGTGTTGAATCTCATTTTGTTCTTTTTATTTTTCCTTTGCTTTTATTGTGCCTCGCAGTTAGGAGACCTGGGTTCACTTCCCCTGGTCTTCCCCTGCGTGGAGTTTGCATGTTCTTCCCCGGTTCGCGGTTTCCTCCGGGCGCTCCGGTTTCCTCCCACAGTCCAAAGACAGACAGGTTAGGTGGATTGGCGATTCTAAATTGGTCCCTAGTGTGTGCTTGGTGTGTGGGTGTGTTTGTGTGTGTCCTGCGCTGGGTTGCCACCCTGCCCGGACTGGATTCCTACCTTGTGCCCTGTGTTGGCTGGGATTGGCTCCAGCAGACCCCTGTGACCCTGTGTTCAGATTCAGCGGGTTGGAAAATGGATGGATGGATGTTTTATTGTATTCAATTCAAAGTAAATTGTTGTATGTGATATATAGTTATTACAGAGTGTCACACATGCGTGTCAGAGGATCGGGTTTATTGGAGGATTAGATTTATCATTCTAGGTTTATTGGAGATAAGCGCGGACAAGAGGTGGCAGTGTTGTCTCTTTTTCCAACCGTAGCGGAAAGAAGATACCTAGTGAGGGAAATCAATCCTGCCCCTATTAGCTGAAGCTATACAGAGCTATAAAAGCAAGGATGCAATAAGCACCATCAAGTGTTCTTTTGTTTAACATTATATGTGTTAGGATTAAATGGGTTAACGTGCTGGCACCCCAAAAACTCTGCAGCAGCAGTTAATTGTGGCACATCTGGTGTTATACACCATAGCTGTATAAACTTAAATATGCAGAGATTGGTTTTGAGACAAAAAAATGCCAGGGACTGCATTTAACACTAGAGTCCCTAAACGATAATTTTTTTGTCGTCCCTGATCCCCTTATTTTTCTGATAGAAGACCAGAATCTCATAGCTCCTTATCAATGAACCATATATCCCGCTTTGTTTGGCAAATGTGTAAAATTGAAGAATGCAGCCTGCTACACCCCCCCGCCCCCTATTCGGTCAGATGAAGTCATCGCCCTGATGTTTATCTGGCGATGCATTAACAGATTTATATGGTGTGAACTATGGCGGCCGCTCATCATCCTGGCCAATACCCCCATGCCGCTAGATGGAGCCCTTCTGGCAGCATGGCGTCCTTCACAGTCCTGCTGGATACCATGGGGCTGCAAGGGGACGCTGCAGGGAGGCTCTAGAGACTTGTATTAGGTACCCTGAAGTACGCCCTGGTCACAGGGACAGAGGAAATGACGCACTTCCGATGAAAAGAAGAGTTTTATCTGACCCGAAGTATTACCAATCACATGGACTGAGAGGAGCGAAACACTTCCGGTCAAGGACTATAAAGGACTATGGGAAATCCCAGATAAATGAGCTGAGCTGGGTGGCAGGGTGGCAACGTGTCTGAGAGTTGGAGGATTTGTATTATTGATTATTGGAGAGTTATTGTTTATGAGTATTGTGGAGGGTATGGTGCTTTGTGCACAGTATTATTATAAAGTAAATAATATTTAGACTTTTATCTAGTGTCTGACATTTGGACTAAGGGTTCAAGGGAATTATAGCACCTCTCTCTGTCACAATGGCTAATGAAATACTATGATTTGAAATACATACATTTCATGTGTGCTCCATGTCTACAGTATCCCCAGTATTTCATCCTGAGTTTCAGTACAGTTTCAGATTTTCCAATAAATTTTTGACTTCTTTGCAGAATGAAAGTATTTCACCCTGTGTTGGACTGGCACCCTGTTCAAGAATTGTTCCTGCCTTGTGCTAGCTGGGATAAGCTCCAGCAGATCTCCACAACCCTGTTCAGGACTGGCGGGTTAGAAAATGACTGACTGCAATATAATTTGTGGCATTGAAACAAAACTTCAGAGACAAATTAAGTTTTCTTCATAGAAAGCCATGTTCCTCCAGTTCAGTATGTGTAGTAATATCCTTCACATGTTCTGCAACTCTTTGATGGCCAGTGTATGTACGCAGGAATTTTAGCCAACAAATTACTTAGCAGAAGCGTGTCAATAAACTACTTCATACATACAGCAATATGACTTCATAGATGCTCTCCTATCTTTAGCCAAGTCAGAAGTCTTCTTCTTTCTTGTATCTTTGTTGTTGCTTGTCCTACTATTTCTTGAACTTCTGCATAAAGGTAAATCTCCCCTCTGGACAAATTATCTCTCTATCATCTATTCATTCATCTATCTATCTATCTATCATATCTATCTATCTATCTATCTATCTATCTATCTATCTATCTATCTATCTATCTGTCTGTCTGTCTATCTATCTATTTGTCTGTCTGTCTGTCTGTCTGTCTGTCTGTCTGTCACTAAAATGCATACAGTTTAAAGTGGCAATAGTGCTAGAAAGGTGTCAAAGAATTGAGTGAACTGCACTGAAACTAAAGTTCTATCCTGTATTGTCATCTGTTATTTATATATAGTTATTTATATTTAGTTCCTTAAAAGCCAAACCAGAACATTTTAATATTTTCATTTCTAATTTTTATTGAAAAGCTCACATTTCAGCAGAAACAACTTAAACCCCAAATGATTTATTTTGTGTCTACATTTCCACAGTTTCTGTATCTCTGAAATCACTGTCACATTTTTCAGTGTAAAAAAGACTGAGTTAGTCTGATTAGGAATCATTTGTTATATAATGAAACAGGCAAATCAAAGATTTAACAGAATTCCACGGAAGTCCAAGATGAAGGTGGGAAAAGGGCACAAATTGAGACCAACATATTTGGATCTCCATCTGAATAATGACAAAATGGGAGATGCAGCACTCTAACCAAATGCCGCTTAGATCAGCAATTAATAATTTTCATGAAAGACCTCCATAGTTCAATGACTGAGAGCTGAGTAATGGTGTACTTCTCTGCAGAACGCTGTCCATATGGGTAGAGGACAATACTAAAAACGAATCATCTAATGTGAGGCACAAATTTTAGAAAATGGCTTTATGGGCAGTTGAGGACACAAGTGTGTATTTTGGGTAAAACAAAACTTGTTATGTGTTACACAAAGCTAGCACTGACCATACCCACAGACATGTTCTCCTTGAAGTGAAGTATGGAGGCAGGAGCAGTATGGTGTGAGAGTTGAGGGACACTTGGACAATGTAAAGCCAAGCTAAATATTACAAGGGGATTTTTTTCAGTCTACTACAAACATGAAACTTTGAAAAACAGGATAATGATCTCAGGTGTGTGGGGCAAAGGAAAATTGCATTAGATTATAAGAGGAAAGATGAGTGCCCTTGAGTTACCCTTTTGAAGAAAATGGAGGACCACAAATATAGTCCTAGAAATGTGAATGATGTGAAGAAAATGGCTATAAACATTACCTTAAGCAATATGTAAAAGTGACACACATGGAGACCAATAAAACTTATGGCCAAAGATGTCTAAATAAAATATTAACAAATGGGATCTGATACTTGTCTTTGAGTTTGACTGTTCACTGTGTCTGCTGACAGATATCTAATTTTGTTTTTTCCTTCTAGAATTTTTCAGCACAGATCTACACAAGAACAGGATGTGTAAAGAAGATTTACAATCCAACAACATTTATGCTGTAAATTATCTGAATGGTTTTGTATGTTCTTTCAGAATAGCTCTGAGCCAGTGAAGTTAAAATTACATTTTTTACCGTATTCATAAGCAATTCAAATTCAGAAGAAAATGAGGCAGCAGTACAAAACATCACCTTGTTCTTCTTTAATAATGACGTATATTAAGTTACTAAAGTTATATATTTTTATTTTAGATTATTAACACACAGAAAACACTTAGCTGGTGCGCTGAAAATAACCTGCTCCTGAATACCACCAAAACCAAGGAGCTCATTGTGGACTTCAGGAAGAAGAAGGGAGACACCCACCACCCCATTCACATCAATGACATGGCTGTAGAAACGGGTTTCCAGCTTTAAATTCCTGGGGATACATATCTCGGAGAACCTGTCATGGACAAACAACACCTCCAGCCTGGTCAAGAAGGCCCATCAGCGCCTCTTCTTCTTGAGGATACTGAAGAAGAGCCAACTATCTGCTGTCATACTGGGCAACTTCTACCACAAAGCGATAGAGAGCATCCTGACTAACTGTATTACAGCCTGGTATGGAATTGCTCTGTTGCTGACTGCAAGGCACTGCAGCGGGTGGTGAAAACCGCACAACGCATCATAGGACTCCACTTCGGGTCATTGAGGACGTTCACAAGAAGAGATGTTTACGACGAGCTTGTTGCATTCTTAAGGACTCCTCTCATCCAGCCAACAAACTCTTCCAGCTCCTCCCCTCCAGAAGGCGCTACAGGAGCCTTCCGACTAAAACCAGCAGGTTTAGGAACTGCTTCTTCCCCACAGCGGTCACACTTCTGAACTCAGTCCCCCCTGAGCCTTCACATGCACACACTTAAACCTCTACACTACTCCTCCTCCCTGCCTTGTACATATCTGTACATACCTGTGCACACACAGCACACCTGTACATTGTACATCATATATCATATATTGTACATCTGTATATATTACAATACTCATAGTATTACAGCACATACATATCACCCTGTATGTTGTACATCTGTATGTGTATATATATATATATATATATATATATATATATATATATATATATATATATATATATAGTACTTATAGTATTATAGTACATACAAATACATGTATAGGCACATAAATGTATATTGTAAAATATGTATATTTGCCATCCGCATTTAGAACATTTGTATATCTATTTATATATATCTATATATCTATTCCCATCTGCACTGTGCTATTATCCTAGCATTTCCACCCATCTGTTATCTTGTCGGCGGTCG
Source organism: Polypterus senegalus (assembly GCF_016835505.1). Classification (NCBI taxonomy): domain Eukaryota; kingdom Metazoa; phylum Chordata; class Cladistia; order Polypteriformes; family Polypteridae; genus Polypterus; species Polypterus senegalus. The sequence goes on from NW_024384087.1 coordinate 11,143, forward strand.
GGTCGGTGTCCGTGTCCTAAATCAGCCTCCCTCAACCCTCAAACATTTTTATCATCCAGTTTGTTTCCTTACCTCTTGGTTACCTTGTTAGGCTTCCTTATCCATGAAAAGATTTTAAAATTTGGTTTTAAAATTTTGGTGTGGCCCTCTGAAGATGAGACGTATGATGTCAATAAAACGGCCCAGTCCAAAAAAATTGGTAAAATAAACCTCAGGAGAATTATACAAATAAATCAAAGGTTTATATGTTACCTGACTATTGCTGAGGGGTATTAGAACACAACTGTAAAAAAAAAATTACAATTTTTATTTTAATAATATTACTATCAATATCATTATTAATATTAGTAACATCTGTGGTGTTAGGTCGGTTTTGACCCATATATATTTACTTCAAGAAGAAGGCAAAAAAGTATTTTTTTCCAAAAGTTGAACTTTAATTCAATCACAAAGACAAAGCCAAACAAGTAAGACAAAATAAAATACAAAATAAATTACAAAATGTAGATCAAACAAACAATCAAACCAATAGAATTAGTAGTATGGTGGTAGCTCTCCAGGAGCAGGATTGCTACTGTATGTTTACACTATGTGCAAGTAGGACAGTAAGTGACATTTTTAGTGTGCTCTTTGCAAATATATTTCTTGCATTTGGCACACATGGAATTGGTTTTTCTGTCCTTGCTGCTTGGGCAGACCTGACAGTGCTTTTGGAATCCGCAGCCTCTCTGGGTGTGGGTCTGTGGCTGTGGCAGGGCTGGCTAAAGGGAAGGATGCTGGTGCTGTTCTTCGTCTTCCTGCTGACGTGGACGGAGTGCTTGCCGTGGTCTGCAGCTCTCTGACCACAGCTGCAGCGGCTGGGGCTCGGGGGACCCGCTCCCCTTTTTCAATGTGTCCCTTTATAAGAGAATCCCCTAGTTCTTGGAGAAACATTCTTTGCCTTTGATTCTTCCCTGCATTCCACCCTTGGTGGATTTGGGTCCACAACACAAATCCGCTGTAGGCTGACACATCCGCATATTGTAGAACAATACCACTGGCCATCTCCTGGTCATGCGCTGGCATGTATAGGTGGCAGTCAGCTTGTCCAGGTTGTCCACCCCTCCTTTGTTTTATTGTAATCCAAAATAATGATGGGCTTTTTCTCTTTGCTGATGACACAGCAGTGTCCTTGTGGAGTGTGGACATGAGTATCACACTCCGGTTTTTTTTTGGACAATATGACACAATAGTGGTTGTGTCTGTAAAGGCAAATTTTGAAGACAGTGGTGCCCTGTTCTTCAAATTCACAATTCAGTGGGCAGCTCAGGTTTATTTTTTTTGATAGTGCCCACCATGGTGAGCTCAGAAGTTCCTGTCCAAGATCAGAACTTGTAAAAAAATTGTCACATGTAATATTGTGTCCGCGCAGTCCAGTTGTCAAGTCGAGGACTACACGCCTTTCCTGGTTCCTCTCAGGGATGCCACTTTCAGGTTTTCCTGTGTAAATTTGCATGTTCCAAGCATAGCTTGTTCTTGCATCACAGGCTGCCCAGAGTTTTATCCCGCATTTGGCTGGCTTATTGGGCATGTATTGCCGGAAAGGGCATCTTCCCCGGAAAGGCACAAGACGCTGCGTCACGGTAACCTCTGGCCCTGGATTGAACATCAAAGGCAGGCGCTGCACCCATCTCTCCCAGACATCCCTTATGGGAGCAAGCTTGTCACGTCTTGCTCTCATGTCTCGGTTGTCAAACCTGAGGACTCTCGAGATCATGTGGAAGCTCTTCAGTGACATCGTGGCCTAAAAATATTTCTGCCTGTTGCTGTGTCCCAGAGACTGGTTGTGGCCTCATTGCTGGATCGGTATACTCCAGCAAGAAGAAGAATTCCAATATAAGCATCCAGGAATTCTTCATCAAAGTCAATCCATGTGTCTCCGTAGACTTTTTGTCCTTCTAGGTTTGTCATGTCAAGTATTATTTTTTTCAGCGATGATGGCATGAACTGTTCAAAACTTGTTTTGATGTCACTTATCATCAGAATGACTCCTGGGGTCACAAGGTTTGCCATAACAAGGATATTTTCAGCAGCTGCCCTGCCAGTTGTCCTGCGAGTCTCGTCAGGTGGTACTAACCTCCAGGAGATGCTGCCATTCTTGGACTGTAGTACTTCAGCTGGTGGGGAAACTGCTTCAGAGGTGATCTCCTCCTCAGACTCTGTGTCTGTGTCTTCTGACTGACACTCCACAATGTCTTCCTCCTCTGAGTCCACCTCATCAGTGTCGCTGTGCCACTCTGTAACTTGTCCTTCAGCTAGGATATGATCCTAGAGCTTGGAGTGCTGTGAATCTGGCCATTTTTACCTCTGCAAATTAGATGCTTTCTCTCCAATCACAATCACCAAACTGAACTGGTCTGGGTCTGTTTTGTCTGGGCTGTCTCTGTTTTTTTACTCGGGGGAGGTGTGAAGAGATAAGCCCCTGACTACAGCTCGGGGGATGGGAGAGGCCTGCTACCTGACAGAGTTGTGTGGGGGTGGGGGGCCAGAGTGAGCTGAGAGTGAGGAGAGTGTGTTTATACTGTAACTTAAGTTTGGCCAGTATTTATTGTTTTATGATCTCTTATTGTACCCTGGGTCGTGGCCGACCCGGTAAGACCACAGGCAGTGAATTTCTGATTAGAGAAATAATTTACCTTTTTTTTTTTTTGTTTAAATGGAAGTTTCAGAAAAATAGAAAAAGCCTTGATGCAGTAAACAAAATGTATGTGGTACTTTTATGCATTTTAAACTTGAAAACGGGTCGGTACCGACCCTAGGTAATAGTAGGGTTAACTGTACATATCGTATTTAACTGTATATATCGCATTTAACTGTAAATATTGTATTTAACTGTACATAATATGCACATGTTATATTTATTGTACTTCTGCTCTTTGCACTTCTGATTAGATGCTAAACTGAATCTCGTTGCCCTGTATTTATACATGTGTAATGACAATAAAATGAATCTAATCTAATCTAAACTGCATCAAGCTTGACACTATCAAACTTTTACTTTGTTGCTTTGAGATACTTTGGTATTTTACTGCATGGTATTTTACAAATCATTCTGTATTTGATTTTCATTGTACGCTGTTTGTAATAGAATACAAAGTGCTACATGTACAGCATATGTGAAATTGAACTTTAGAAGAATAAAATGAGTTGAAGTTATCACTAAGTAGGTAAGGACTGGGTGAAACCCCTAAAATAAAATATATAAAAATCTTAGCCAGAAATTAACAAAGAAAGAATTCTTTTCTATATTTGGTGACTTTGCCAAATTGAAGTGATAGTTGAGTATCGCAGCCATTATTTGTACAGTCAGACTTAAACTATTAAACTATTCTTACCTAAATAAACTGTAGTCATTTTAGAATTGTACAAAATTAAGTTAACTTACCTTCTTGTTGTTCTTTGTTTTTTTCCGTATATGAAAAGTCAAAATTTTCATAGATGTCTTCATTATTTTGAGACATGTTTCAGCTATTTATCTGAATTCTTGCTGCTTTCTAAAAAGTAGCAGAGCAGAACTGGAAAAGGAGGAAGTTTTTCTTTTTCTTATCTGTATGAATATGTTTTTTAAATTATGGTGAACTCACAGCTTCTCACATACGTATAGGAAGAGGTTTGTCAATCGTACTTAAAGTAGATGGATTTTAATTAAGTATGCAAGGCACATTAAAGGAGCTGTTCAACTCTCCAAGTCCTCCATCTCCACCAAAATGAAAGCAGCCTGCTATTTAATAACAAAGATTTCAGTTCCTTTGGGATGCTGGCCTTAGAGGCAGAGTTTCAAAAAAGAAGCCATACCTAAAACTGAAAATGAAAAGAAAATGTTAAAATGGGAAAGAAATCAGTTAATTAATGCCAAATATATAATAATATCAATAATAATACAAAACAGGTTAAAGTATGAATGGTAGTGCCAAGTACAGTCAAATGTGAAAAAACAACAACTAATGCAAAAGACAAAAATGTTTAAACACTGAAAACATATAGAATTGCTTGGAAGTAAGTGGGGTGAAGCAAAAGAAAGATAAACTCAAAGCAAGTGTGAACACATTTCACAAATCAAATCATTAAAGAAGGCAGCTCAGAAACGTTCAAATCCAGGGTAGAGATGGTGCAATAGGCAGGTTTTAATGGTTTCAATACTGTATTTTTTGGTTAGTGTACCGTCCAGGAGATTTGGACCTACAGTAGTCTAAATCTTTGAGATGAACAGTGTCTTGTCTCTGTCTTAATATTAAAAAGCTTAAACCACTAATAACTGATGAAATGTGATACAAATTTGGGACTTCCTCTTTCAACTATTATGAGTCACACTCTAAGAACACAGAATTTCTAATTCCCGCTACTGTAGCTTTGTATAAACTCAGCAGATGTTAGCTTCAAAAGCACTTTTTCTTGAGAGTTACACACTTGTGTTGGATTGCTATTTGTCTAAATTATTCTGTATCTTGACTTCTGGGTCACACAAGCAAATAGTGTGTGTTTCTGAAGAACTTATTGCTTACACACATTTCTTACTTCTTTGCATGAAACTCTGCCACTTGAATATAACATGAGTGATCCAGAATATAGCCAGAAATGAATATCTGTATTTGTGGATTTTTTTATTTGTTGACTGCACTGCTTTGTAACATCTATGTCGTGAAAAGTCAGGCATATCATGTATATGATGATTAACAATGGCTGTTCATTTGTCATAACTGAGCAAGCATAAAATAAAAAAGTGGAGTTGTATATTATGCAGCATTGATTTTGCACACCCATGCTTTACATTTATATTGTAGTTGTTTGCTAAGGTCTCCTGGTAGGCAGCCATTTTCTAAAGCAAAACCTCAACGGTACAGGGTCAGTCCAGCAAACACAGATTCCAAGGTCAGATTTCTGTGGTTAATGGATGCCTTTTTGATGATTCTTAATGTTTTGGACTGTTTTGTTGCTGTAGGAATGTATTTAGCGCTGCTGTCTCACAAATCAATAATACTGGATTTGATTCCCACACTTGGTCACTGTCTTTCGAGTTTGCATATTCTTCCTTGGGTTTAATTCTGAATACATTGGTTTGAGTAATTGCGATTACAAAATGGCCCGAGTGTGTAATCTTGAGTGAGTCCTGTAATGGACTATTGACTTGTCTGTTTCTTGTTCTATGACCAACGCTGCTGCAATAGGCTCTGCCTACAAGAAACGATTGAGAATGTTGTGTTTTGGACTTGGATCATCAACAACACTTTTAGCCCACTTCCATGTTACAAATGTATTATTTAATGTTCTAATATCAAGGTGAATTATCTCAAAATGTACATAAAAAAAATGTTTTTGGGGAAAAAGCAAAATAATAAAAACAGTAAGGAATAGGATTATGTAGTGAGTTGCACAAAACGAGAAAAAAATTTTTGTATGTTTTAATTTTTTGACTCACTGCCCAATTTGACAGCTTAGGAATATACTGTTGGAGGCTGTGAATGTCACATTAAGGGAGCTAATGCACACTGTTGAACCATTCAAATTGCATCAAGGCAATTCCTTTTAGTTCTTCAGTCACCTGGGGCCTCATGCATAACGCTGTGCATACAATTCACACTAAAACATGGCGTACGGACAAAAGCGGAAATGTGCGTATGCACAAAAAAATCCAGATGCTGCTCACCAACTGTGCGTTCACCAACTTTCATTTTCTTCCACTACATAAATCCCGGTCAGCGTGAAAAGTAATGCACGTGCAAGTGCCTGCCACCACCGCCAACTCCTCCCAGAATTATGCCTCTTTGAATATGCAAATCAATATAAATAGCACTTAAGCTCAGCGTTCTGTGAAAGGACAATGGCAAAAGCACGGAGGAAATCAGAAGGATTTCAGCGAATACCAAGTGGATGCAAAGAAAAACGTACTATTTGTTGGTTTAAACAGTGGCATAAACAACAAAAGGAAGTTAATCGAGTGGCATAGAGTGTTGGAGAAACTCGAAAGCTCTAGTTCACAAAGTCGCACAGTGCCAAAATTAAAAAGAATTTGTAGTGTATTTGATAAAGCCGCATCAGGGATGTGGATCTAAAAAAGAAAGGGAAACCACACAGGAACAAAAGAACTGCTTGACGCTGGGTGCCATCAGTTTGCAAAACCAAGCGGAGAACTTGCATATGCCAGGGTTTGAGCTAGCATAATAATGTGTGTGTCTTTACGCCAACTTTACTTTTTATAAATTGTGAGGTGAGAGTGGAAACATTTTTGTTCGTATGCACCATTTATACATGAGGCCCCTGTGTAGTAAATGATGAGATTTAATTGAATTAATTATCAGTTTTGCCTTTGACAACCCCGGTAATTACATTTTGGTAAGGCTCCTACTTTATTTACATTACCTTTTTCTGTTATAGGAGGCAGCTCTCTCTCGCCATTAGACTTATGTCAAGGTAACTGAAAAACACTTGTTGTAAGAAACAGAATAATGCAATTTATTGATGAACACAAAGTTTATAGAATATGATAAATGCATATTGTGTCCTGTAGGGGGCACAATTGAGCCATAAGCCCCCAAAACAATTGCAGCACAACAGTTCTGCTTTAACTAAAGTGCTTTTAATTTAAACAATACCTTCATGCAGGCATTTATTGTTGTGAAAAAAGTTTGAGGTTTTTGCAAATTTATTAAAATAAAAACTGAGAAATCACATGTACATAAGTATTCACAGCCTTTGCTCAATACTTTGTCGATGCACCTTTGGCAGCAATTACAGCCTTAAGTCTTTTTGAATATGATGCCACAAGCTTGGCACACCTATCCTTGGCCAGTTTCACCCATTCCTCTTTGCAGCACCTTTCATACTTCATCAGGTTGGATGGGAAGCGCCGGTGCACAGCCATTTTAAGATCTCCAGAGATGTTCAATCAGATTCAAGTCTGGGCTCTGGCTGGGCCATTTAAGGACATTCACAGAGTTGTCCTGAAGCCACCTTTGATATCTTGGCTGTGTGCTTAGGGTCGTTGTCCTGCTGAAGATGAACTGTCGCCCCAGTCTGAGGTCAAGAGCTCTGGAGCAAGTTTTCATCCAGGATGTCTCTGTACATTGCTGTAGTCATCTTTCCCTTTATCCTGACTAGTCTCCCAGTTCTTGCCGCTGAAAAACATCCCCACAGCATGATGCTGCCACCGCCATGCTTCACTGTAGGGATGGTATTGGCCTGGTGATGAGCGTGCCTGGTTTCCTCCAAACGTGACATCTGGCATTCACACCAAAGAGTTAAATTGACTCATCAAACCAGAGAATTTTGTTTCTCATGGTCCGAGACTCCTTCAGGTGCCTTTTGGCAAACTCCAGGCGGGCTGCCATGCAGAGATGGTTGTTCTTCTGGAAGGTTCTCCTCTCTCCACAGAGGACCTCTGGAGCTCTGACTGAGTGACCATCGGGTTCTTGGTCACCTCCCTGACTAAGACCCTTCTTCCCCCGATTGCTCAGTTTAGATGGCCGACCAGCTCTAGGAAGAGTCCTGGTGGTTTTGAACTTTTTCCACTTACAGGTGATGGAGACCACTGTGCTCATTGGGACCTTCAAAGCAGAAGAGATTTTTCTGTAGCCTTCCCCAGATTTGTGCCTTGAGACAAGCCTGTCTCGGAGGTCTACAGACAATTCCTTTGACTTCATGCTTGGTTTGTGCTCTGACATGAACTGTCAACTGTGGGACCTTATATAGACAGGCTTAATTAATTAATTTAATCCATTTTGGAATAAGGGTCTAACATAACAAAATGTGGAAAAACTGATGTGCTGTGAATACTTTCTGGATGCACTGTACATATATATATATATATATATATATATATATATATATATATATATATATATATATATATTTATATATATTTACACACTGTGAGTCTAGAAAAGAATCACCCCTTCGAAATATTCCCAATTATTTTGCTTTACAGCCTTAAATGAAAACACACACAAATTAATTATTCACAGCTTTACTTACTCAATGCAACCTATAAAGTCCAAGTGAATAATATCACAGCTACAGTTCGGAAAAATTAAAAAAAAAATAAAAAACAAGACATACTGAGATTAATTAAGGATCACCCCCAAAAATGTCAATATTTTGTTGAACCCCTTTTTGCTTTAATGACAGACTTGAGTCTGTTGGGATTCTTCTCTATCAGCTTTGCACACCTAGATTGAATACTATTTGCCCACTCTTCTTTACAAAACTGTTCAAGTTTGGTCAGATTGGATGGTGAGCATTGGTGGATTGCTATCTTCAAATCTCTCCACAGATTTTCTATGGGATTTAGGTCAGGGCTCTAACTGGGCCACACAAGGACATTCACTTTTTTTCTCCTTCAGCCACTGTGTGGTTAGTTTTGCTGTGTGCTTTGAGTCATGTTGAAAGGTGAACATTACGCCCATCTTCAGCTTTCTGGCAAAGGGTAGCAGATTTTCCTCAAGAATTTGACAGTATTTTGCCTCATTCATCTTAAAGGATCCAGTAGTATCAAACACTTACCACTTCTTTATTATGGATTTTACTGTGCTCCTTGGGACTGATAAAGCATTTGAGATTTTTTTGTATCCATCTCCTACATTATGTCTGTCCACAACTCTATCCCTGAGATCTTCTGAAAGTGGCTTGTCACCCTTAGTCAGTTGTTTGCTGCCAGTTGCACTACCAAGCAAAGGAATGCTGTTGGAACAGCTGTTTTATGCTTTACTAATCACACTGATTACAGTTGATCACAGGTGGAAGCCAGTAACCATGGTCTGCAATGGAAATGGTGCTAATTTACACCTGATTCAGTTTACAATAATTGTTTAGGAGGGGGTGATCCTTATTAATCTCAGTATGTCTTGTTTTTATTTTTTAAAATTCTTTTGAACTGTAGCTGTGATATCTTTCACTTGGGTGTTATAGATTGCATTGAGTATGTAAAGCTGGAAAAATATTGGTTTGTGTGTTTTATTTAATGCTGTAAAGCAAAAAAAAGGAATATTTCAAAGGGGTATTCTTTTCTATACTCACTATATATATATATATATATATATATATATATATATATATATATATATATATATATATTTAAATATATATATATATTTAATATATATATATATATATATATATATATATATATATATATATATATATATATATATATATATATACAAAGTATATATATATATATATACACTCACCTAAAGGATTATTAGGAACACCTGTTCGATTTCTCATTAATACAATTATCTAATCAACCATTTAGGGGTGTAGTCCTGGTCAAGACAATCTCCTGAACTCCAAACTGAATGTCAGAATAGGAAAGAAAGGTGATTTAAGCAATTTTGAGCTGGCATGGTTGTTGGTGCCAGATGGGCCGGTCTGAGTTTTTCACAATCTGCTCAGTTACTGGGATTTTCACGCACAACCATTTCTAGGGTTTACAAAGAATGGTGTGAAAAGGGAAAACATCCAGTATGCAGCAGTCCTGTGGTCGAAAATGCCTTGTTGATGCTAGAGGTCAGAGGAGAATGGCCTGACTGATTCAAGCTGATAGAAGAGCAACTTTGACTGAAATAACCACTGCTACAACTGAGGTATGCAGCAAAGCATTTGTGAAGCCACAACACGCATACAACCTTGAGGCGGATGGGCTACAACAGCAGAAGACCCCACGGTACCACTCATCTCCACTACAAATTGGAAAAAGAGGCTACAATTTGCACGAGCTCACCAAAATTGGACAGTTGAAGACTGGAAAAATGTTGCCTGGTCTGATGAGTCTTGATTTCGGTTGAGACATTCAAATGGTAGAGTCAGAATTTGGCATAAACAGAATGAGAACATGAATCCATCATGCCTTGTTACCACTTTGCAGGCTAGTGGTGGTGGTGTAATGGTGTGGGGGATGTTTTCTTGGCACACTTTAGGCCCCTTAGTGCCAATTGGGATATCATTTAAATACCATGGGCTACCTGAGCATTGTTTCTGACCATGTCCATCCCTTCATGACCACCATGTACCCATCCTCTGATGGCTACTTCCAGCAGGATAATGCACCATGTCACAAATCTCGAATCATTTTAAATTGGTTTCTTGAACATGACAGTGAGTTCACTGTACTAAAATGGCCCCCACAGTCACCAGATCTCAACCCAATAGAGCATCTTTGGGATGTGGTGGAACGGGAGCTTCGTGCCCTGGATGTGCATCCCACAAATCTCCATCAACTGCAAGATGCTATCCTATCAATATGGGCCAACATTTCTAAAAAATGCTTTCAGCACCTTGTTGAATCAATGCCACGTAGAATTAAGGCAGTTCTGAAGGCGAAAGGGGTCAAACACCGTATTAGTATGGTGTTCCTAATAATCCTTTAGGTGAGTGTATATATATATATTTAAATTGTAATGGATGGCCTGTTTCATATTCCGGCCCTCACCCCCAGACCGCCAGAGGAGCTCTCCTGAGAGCATGTTCGGGCCTCATGGACTATGTAGTTTTTATGCACAGCCCTGCTGGATACCTTGGTGGCCACCGGGAGTCGCTGTCGGGAGGTCAGTGGACTCATTTATGCCCTATGACCCGGAAGTTCGTCACATGAAGAGCGACGGGCTTCTGGAGTGAAGAAAAATACTATTTACACTGACCCGGGAGGAATAAGGACTTGTGGACTGTTGGGCAGGAACACTTCCTGGTCAGGGAGTATAAAAGGATGTGGAGCTCCCAGACGGTGAGCTGAGCTGGGTGGTGGGAGGGGCAACGCTGTCCTGTGAGTAGAGGATTGGTTTATAATTAGAGTATTGTGATTGTTAATGAGTAGTGTGGAGTGGAGGGTGCTTAGTGCACGTAATTATTGTAATAAAAATACTATTATTGGACTTTTACCTGGTGTGGTACCTGAGGGCTCTGGCGATATAGCCCTACCAGCAATGACAATATATATATATTGTGACGGACAGCCGGATCCCATGCCTGGCCGGACGCCTTCTGCGCGATACGTCGCCGGGTGAGCCATTATGGACATTGCAATACCTTCCCGGGCGCTTGCAGCAGTCTCCCTGGCAGTGGATTCCTCCTCAATCTCCCCTGGCTCCATGGGACATGGAGTCCACCACAGCAGCCCGGTTGGGAGATGGGGTGGCCGCTAGGGGTGCTGTAGAGATCCAGCCACCACACCTGGACGGTTTATCAGCCCCACCCGGAGGTGCAATTAAGACCAGCTGGTCAGGCACCTGGATCACTCCTGGGTGAGGTATAAAAGGGCCCGCCTCCCAGCAATCGAGGCCAGAATCAGGAGGAAGAGGACGAGGTTGCCTGGGAGGAGAGGTGGAGCAGGAAAGTGTTGGTTTGGTGGTAACTGTGTTTTGTGCTTGGACTGTGTTTGGGTGTGTGGCACGGGAAGGCGTGTCACACAGCTGAAGAAAATAAAGGAGCCTTTGAGTGTGAACACGAATGCGTCTGCGATTCTTGTGCCGGGTCGGGCGCTATATAGCCTTTGTTTACATATATATATATATATATATATACAGTGGTGTGAAAAACTATTTGCCCCTTCCTGATTTCTTATTCTTTTGCATGTTTGTCACACAAAATGTTTCTGATCATCAAACACATTTAACCATTAGTCAAATATAACACAAGTAAACACAAAATGCAGTTTTTAAATGATGTTTTTTATTATTTAGGGAGAAAAAAAAATCCAAACCTACATGGCCCTGTGTGAAAAAGTAATTGCCCCCTGAACCTAATAACTGGTTGGGCCACCCTTAGCAGCAATAACTGCAATCAAGCGCTTATATAACTTGCAATGAGTCTTTTACAGCTCTGGAGGAATTTTGGCCCACTCATCTTTGCAGAATTGTTGTAATTCAGCTTTATTTGAGGGTTTTCTAGCATGAACCGCCTTTTAAGGTCATGCCATAGCATCTCAATTGATTCAGGTCAGGACTTTGACTAGGCCACTCCAAAGTCTTCATTTTGTTTTTCTTCAGCCATTCAGAGGTGGATTTGCTGGTGTGTTTTGGGTCATTGTCCTGTTGCAGCACCCAAGATCGCTTCAGCTTGAGTTGACGAACAGATGGCCGGACATTCTCCTTCAGGATTTTTTGGTAGACAGTAGAATTCATGGTTCCATCTATCACAGCAAGCCTTCCAGGTCCTGAAGCAGCAAAACAACCCCAGACCATCACACTACCACCACCATATTTTACTGTTGGTATGATGTTCTTTTCTGAAATGCTGTGTTCCTTTTACGCCAGATGTAACGGACATTTGCCTTCCAAAAAGTTCAACTTTTGTCTCATCAGTCCACAAGGTATTTTCCCAAAAGTCTTGGCAATCATTGAGATGTTTCTTAGCAAAATTGAGACGAGCCCTAATGTTCTTTTGCTTAACAGTGGTTTGCTCTTGAAATCTGCCATGCAGGCCGCTTTTGCCCAGTCTCTTTCTTATGGTGGAGTCGTGAACACTGACCTTAATTGAGGCAAGTCAGGCCTGCAGTTCTTTAGACGCTGTCCTGGGGTCTTTGTGACCTCTCGGATGAGTCGCCTCTCGCTCTTGGGGTAATTTTGGTCGGCCGCCACTCCTGGGAAGGTTCACCATTGTTCCATGTTTTGGCATTTGTGGATAATGGCTCTCACTGTGGTTCACTGGAGTCCCAAAGCTTTAGAAATGGCTTTATAACCTTTACCAGACTGATAGATCTCAATTACTCTGTTCTCATTTGTTCCTGAATTTCTTTGGATCTTGGCATGATGTCTAGCTTTTGAGGTGCTTTTGGTCTACTTCTCTCGTGTCAGGCAGCTCCTATTTAAGTGATTTCTTGATTGAAACGGGTGTGGCAGTAATCAGGCCTGGGGTGGCTACGGAATTGAACTCAGGTGTGATACACCACAGTTAGGGTTATTTTTGAACAAGGGGCAATTACATTTTTCACACAGGGCCATGTAGGTTTGGATTTTTTTCTCCCTAAATAATAAAACCATCATTTAAAAACTGCATTTTGTGTTTACTTGTGTTATATTTGACTAATGGTTAAATGTGTTTGATGATCAGAAACATTTTGTGTGACAAACATGCAAAAGAGTAAGAAATCAGGAAGGGGCAAATAGTTATCATTACATTACTGTTATATATATATATATATATATATATATATATATATATATATATATATATATATATATATATATATATATATATATATATATATATATATATATTGTCACACACATGCAAATAGGAGGCAGCTGAAGGGCTTAGAGAATATTGTTACATGTCCACTAACATAGAGAGGCTGTCTGTTTCTTGCTATCTAGAGTTATAATTTATCTTGGCATCAAAAATAATTTTACCATATGAAGTCTTTAAAGATAACGCCTGATGTTGTGTGGAGTTGCCTTTTGTTGATACTCTGGGTTCACATGGAAGATTCTTCTTGCACTGGATTGCACTCTTTCATTTTGCTGCATGAGCCTATGCTTGTGGTGTTCTGTGCTGCTGTTTTCTATATCTTCCTTTCTACTGTGACTTTCGAACTTCTGTATTACTCTTTTAGGGGTTTAGATGCTGAAGTTCTCTCTTGAAGAAATGACTGCTTCCCTCAGCAGAGTAGATATCAGTTTCCAGCTCATCAACTCTGGTTTATTCGAAAGTGTGCTCTAGTGCTCTAGAGATAGGATCCTATTCAGTTCAGTAAGAATGCCTTGAGTATATCCCTAGATGGGATAAGTGTAACTAGTGTATGAAGAAAGGTGGAATTTCTTATGATTAGATTAAAGTCACTTACAGTGACTGCTAATAGTGAGTTATTCTGCCCATCTCAGTTTCCATCCCTTAAATTACAGGTCTTTCTTTTGTCTGAGTCTATTTTGTGCCTTCTGATTCAGGACATTTGCAGAGGAGCCTCTGCAAAGATGTCAGTGTAACTCTGATTTACATCTTTGTTATCAGATGAACTACAGGCTTGGCCCAGGTACGAAGAGATCAGTCACTTAGTGTGAAATGGAAGCTGTGGCAAGGTGAAACTGAGCATCTGCATCCTTGTTCTCTTAAATCTGCTTTCTTTGTAGGCCTGCCATGCCACTAAAGCCTAGCAGAATGGGCAATGCCCACTTTGTCCCACACAAGTCTTTGATTTGCTGAAATTTTGTATATACCATTTGGCCTGTTAATTTCCTCTTTGACTTTTATGTCAGTATTGTGTCAGCTTGAGTCTGCCAGCCCACAACCTAATTGCAAGTACTTACAGTGTTGTCTTCGCAACTTGCCCACTCTCTACCCATCATTATTCCTGTGCCATTTGTTGTTTAATTATTATTTATTTCCAAAATATCCAGAAGAATTATGACAACTAAACACAAATGCAGTGTTTTTCATTCTGCCTTCTACTTCTCCGTAGATGTGTCTCTATGACCATTATCCATTGGCCTCATTGTTCTCCCATTTGCTTGTTTATCCTTACGGTGAGAAAACATTTGTTTGGGCTTTGTTTTAAATAAATATACAAAATTTTGATTCTGATATTAGCATGTTTGCTTTTCACATTTTCATCCTTTCTATGACACTATGAATTGACATATTCCTGATCTTTAAACCTTTCTTCCCACCAAAGTCTGTCTTTCTCATATTAACAATTGAAGGTTTTCTAGTGTCACACTTAGTTAGTTAGTTGCTAGTTAGTTAGTTAGTTAGTTAGTTAGTTAGTTAGTTAGTTAGTTAGTTAGTTAGATCCTCCCATGCTCCTTGGCCATTGGGCCAAAGTGATCTCTTCAATGGACTCGATCAGCTTCATCCAGTGGTAGTCATTGTCCTTCAGGTCCCCAAAATGTTGACCTTTGTATGGCAATGGACCTGCCAGGTTATCATGTCCTCTTTGGTGGTATCCAGCGCATGGCAAGCTTTGGAATGCATTAGACACAATGTCTTCCAGTGACCCCAGGACACTCTGCTCAGCACCCCATCCTTTGTAACATTCATTTTGTGTTCCTCCAGGTTTCATGGCAGTTGGGATAAAAATTGTAGTACAGTCAGATATTTATTGCTGTATTAACAGATGAGGATGACCAGACATGGTGTAAACATTGGAACACACCAGTGGCTTACTGATCATTTCATGTCCTTATCCACATTGCCATCATTTGAAATGACACTGCCAAGGTGTGAACTCATCACATCATCTGTAACTAAAGGCTTGACCACCCACTTTTATTTTATTAATCCTTGAATCAAAAGGCATCTTGTGTCTTAATGCCGTAAGTCAGAAGTTCAGATAAGTAAGATGGACCGGCTATTTAAG
>NW_024384088.1:0-5030 GCF_016835505.1 Polypterus senegalus
AAGTATTTTTTTTAATTTGATATTAACTTCACCTTTTAATTTTTTTAACAGTTCATGTTGACTTTGTTTTGTCTTTTATTACTAAAACAAACGTTTCTTTTTTCCGATGTTTTACATAGATTATTTGAACCAGGGAACACATTATTTCCTATACAACTCTGGTAGCTCACTCCCAGATAATCAAGGTTTGAACTGGGAGAACTTCTTGCCCCTTTTCGGGTGGGGGGATTGGTATAGCTGGCTGCTTGTGTTGGTCGACATACAAGACAAAATGCTGACAAGAAAGGTACAAAGGGATTTAAAGTGGGCCAGGTTTACAAGTTTTTCATGGCTTTGGTAATTCTATTATTAACCTCTATACCTATTGGGGTTTGAAAAGGGAAGAATTGAATTTAAGTTTTTTTAAGTGGAAGTACCAAATTTTGGGAATTGTTTTAATGTTTATCATTAATTTAGTTAAATTTTGGACTTTTTTAAAGTTAAAACTGTAGAGTTAGTATATGATGCTGCAAAACACAAGTTTAAAGTTGTTTCCCGACTAAGAAAAGAATCTAGCTGTAGGTTCCTGTGCTCCAGATGCTCTCAAAAATGTGTGCCCAATACTTCATGCTCTAGGTACAGAAGTGTATCGGCGCGGAGAAGAAAAAAAAGTATTTTCGAGAATAAAGATGACATGCTGACTTTATTCTCAACATTTCCATTTAATCTGATGCTTATGGAGATGAAGTTGACATTTCCACTTTATTCTCGACATTTCAAATTATTCTGCGTTTATTAAATTAAGTTAACATTTCACCTTATTTTTGTAGTTTGTCATTAAGTAGAACATTGTAAACTAAACATCTTAAAATGTTTTTTTAATTTACTAGATTTTCTCAAACCTTGCCCTTAAGTTATTTAGTTCATTAAATGCTTTGTGTTAAGTGTTCCCTGACCCATGTAATCGATGTGTACTTCTTCCCAAAGTTTCCTCTTGCACTAAGAGGGGGGTGCGCAATGATCACCACCAAAAATACTAATTTCATGATATTCCTGCTCCTGAACATTTAGAATACTAAGATAAATACTTTATATAATTTTCATGATGAAATGCATTAAGCATGTAAACATGTAGGGGGCACTGTGGCTGGAGGTTACACTGCTGCCTTGCAGCAAGGGGGAGTAAACCCATTCATACATCCAGTTTTTGGAGCCTCGTCACACCTGCTAAAGTTCTCTACACGGCGTGAACCTGGGGACCCCTTACTGCAGGGAGCAGCACTACCGCCCACCCCACTTTCATGTTCAATACATTCTTTAATGCTTTCATCATGAATATATGTTATCTTAGCATTCTAAATGTTCGAGGCAGGAATATCGTAGTGAGTGTATTCTGTCGGCGATCCCCTGCCCTCTCAGTGCAAGAGAACCCGTTTAAGCCGTAGCGATTAACAACTGGGTTGAAACAACACAAAACATTAATATGCTACATTAACTTATGACAGGTTAAAAATCTAGTAAGTTAAGCATTCATTTAAGATGATTGGTTCAAATTTCCCTTTAATGACAAAATAAACTAGAGAAAAAGTCATTGGGCTTTAATCTTGACATAACATGAGAATAAAGTGGAAATGTCAAGAATAAAATCAACATTCGACTTTATTCTTGTCATACGTCAAGTTTAAAAGGGTGAAATTCGAGATAAAGTCAACAAGTGAATCTAACTCTTATGACAAAATAAAAGGGGAAATGTGGAGAATAAATAAATATGTGAGCTTGATTTTCGATGTATACTTTTTTTTCCTTCACTTTTCTGTATTTTTTTCTTCGTGGCTAACCGCTTCCATACCAGTATTGTCTGTTGTTTGTATTGTGAAAAGTTATCATTTTAAATTATTCAAGCTATATATTTTGCATTTTGGTTAGAATAAACTGAAAAGAAGTTTGGGGAAATGATGTTCATCTTGACAGTGTTGATTCTCCCCGCTAATGTGAGGATGCAGTGAACCATCTACTCACGTCTAGTTTAATTTTTTTCCATTAGATATAAACTTTTTGAAAAAGACCTTTATTTTACTTGTGATATTTATCCCTAGTATTTAAACTAATCTACTAAAGTAAATGGGAAAGTGTCAGTCTAATATTATGTGCTACTGGTTCACTGGATAAAGCACACTTTTATTCAAATTGATTTTGAATCCAGATATTCTTGAAAATCTCTTAGTGCTTTTAGGACTTCTGGCATGGAATTTTTGGGTTAAAATAATACGTACCATATCATCTGCATATATTGATATTTTCGTTCAAAACCCTTTCTCTGAAAATCCATTTATCTCTGTTTGCAAAATGTTCAAAGGCCATTGCAAGGCAATGGTGATAAAATATCTTTGAGAGTACCAGTTTTCTAGTTTGAAGTTTTTGAAATAATTTGGTAATATAAACTGAGGTCTTCTGGACTAATAAAAGATATTTTGATCCATCACAAATGTTTGGGGTGAATCCTGTTTTTGTGCAATTTATGGTGAATGGATTCCATTCAACCATATCAAATGCTCTTCGGCACCCAAAATAGTAAGATCTCGGGGTTGTTGAGTTAATGTGTGAATATATTACATTAAACAAACGTTGAAAATTAAAAGGCAAGTTCCTGCCTTTAATAAATCTAGTTTGGTCTTGTGATATTACAGAAAACGTTTTCAACCCCTCTGGCTAGAACTTTGGCGGTATTTTAATGTCATTATTCAGGAGTGAGACTGGTCTTATCATGCACTTTGTAGTAGTCCTTATTTTTCTTTGGAAAATGGTAATTAATGCTGATGAAAAGTTTGAGGTAAAAATTTTGTTGTCTCTGGCTTCTAGCGTTGCTAATAATAGTGGCACTAACTTATTTGAAATGTTTTTTTATACAATTTCAGGGGTACCATCAGGGCCAATTGTTTTCGCACTTGAAGTGAGTTTGTTAATGATTCTGAGAGTTTCAGATGTTTTCCCGTTCACTGCACTAAGCATGTAGATGTGGTGGCTGTAATGAATCAAAAATAATTAGATTGTGTCTTATCTTCTTTAAACTGAGTAAAATGTAAGACTATCATGCTTTCTAAATGTGTGGTTATATTTTATGGTCAGTTGTTTTATCTCTATCTGTGTTGTTAATTACCATTATTGAATTGTGGACTTCTGCCTGGGATCTTATTGACCTTCTCTCTGTGTTCATAATAATGATAGATGAGTTGTTTTGTTTCCAAATTGTTAAGAGGGTTAACTTCTGATTTCCAAAACCTGTCTTTTCCTATAAAGTGCCTCATTTGGAAGCTGGCGTATTCTAGATCTATTCTGGTAATTTCACTGTTTAACTCAGACACCCCCAAGATTCGCCCTGCTCTCTTAGCTCGCCCCGTGTTTGGCTTACCAGATATACAATTTAAAGAGATTATTTTCGTGGGAATTGTTACATATGCATTATTTTCACTTTTACTTTTAAAAACTTTTGTAAAAACAATACAGGTAATCCCCAGGTTACAGACATCCGGCATACGAATGGGGCCGCAGCTGTGACGCATACGCCTCAGTAACTCCCGCTCCATCATCTTGGCCGGGGGGCCCGGCAGCGTGGCTGGGGAGGCTTGCATTTCTGCCACGCAGTGCTGGTGTCCCAGGCGGTTTCACTGCCCCCACTCACACGGCTGCCCGTTCTTTTCTCGGTGGGTGGCTGGTAATGCCAAGCAGTGACTGGGCGGAGGCTGCAGGGGCGATTTTGCTGCTGCGCGTGTAGTGTCCCAGGCGGCGCCCGGCAGCAGCGGTTTCACTGCCCGCTCACCACTCCCCGGCTGCCGTTTGTTCTCGAAAAGGGCTGGTAATGCTCAGCGGGGGCCCCAATGTGGCTGAGCAGGCCATTGAGGTAAAGCGGAGAAGCAGGGGCTAGCATTGAGTGTGCTCGGATGCGCTATTGAATGGGCGATTCACTACCGCCTTTGGCGCACCGTGTTGTTCTCAGTGGGGGGGCCTGCGGGGAACATACTGTAGTGGAGGTGACTGTGGTGGGCTGGTGATGAACGCCGTCGTCCCATTCATTCTCAATAGCAAACCTGCTTGTACTGTTTTGGATAACGCTAAGTTGTCTCTTGTCAGTACATCAGGCGTGTTGGCGACTGGTGCCTTCCTGCTGTGATGGTTTGTACAGTACTTTCGGGAAAAGCTCATCTTAATCTTTTGTCTTCACCTTCAACAATGTCTTTGAAACACAAATCTGGTGCAAGTGCTGGTAATAAAGTAAATAAGAAAAAACCCTCACCATTGAAAATAAAGTAGAAATAATAAAAAGGCCAGAGAGTGAAACTCCATCATTCTTTGGGAGAGCACTTGGTTACAGTCGGTCACATGCATTTATTAAATGTATGTTGTGTATGTTCCCGGGGGCTTCAACGCTAAGGAGATGTCGTCGGATCATCTGCTTTTTTCTGCTGCTGGCGAGCTGCCTGTTCTACTTGCGCATGTTGTTGTTTTTTAAAAAAATTTGGGCACATGATGCATGTTTGACAAAATTCAATCCAGCAACTGCTATGTTAGATGTCCGTGGACTTGTTTTAAATGATGGCTCACTGCCTTGTCTCATGTGATGTTGTAAAAACAATACTTGTCCTTTATTTTGCCCCAGGGGGGTTAAATCTCTTTCTCACAGGTTTATAACACTCTTGTGTTGTGAAGGGGGGGCAGCTGTTGTTGCGCTGCCCGTCGGTCATTTTAAAAACCTTTTTCAGCCGCTGTCCTTTATTCCACTTTGTGTCTCTGCTGCTTTGCGTTGTGAAGGGGGGGATTTAGGGTGGCTGAGCAGCGCCCAAGGGGAAGTGGTCAGATCATCTCTCGAGCTGCCTGTTTTTGCTTGTCCTTGTCATTGTTTTAGAGCTGGAGCAAGTTAAAGTGTCTCAGGTGTCGGATATACAATTTTAAAGCTTTTTTTTTTCTTTGGAATTGTTTCAATTTTTTCATTATTTAAGCTTCTTTTTAAAAAATTTTAAATTACTTTATCTCTGAGATGCATTAAATTTTAGTTT
>NW_024384089.1:0-11200 GCF_016835505.1 Polypterus senegalus
TTTTAGAAAGAAGAAACTCTAAACAGCAAAGAGCAGCTGCTAGCGTCCTGTAGTGAAAAGAAACTCTGCAGTGTTTGAAAACAATGAGATGCCATTGTGTTAGCATAAGAACAATAAAAAGACACAATTCAGGGGTCCATGACCCAACTTTAAAAGAGCTGAGAAAGACTTGAATGTTCACCACTGCCTTCTTGATACTCTTACAAAAATAAAATATATGTCAAATGTATTTAAATAAAACATTTATATCCATATGAATATATTTTACAATATGTTATAGTTCAAGGATAAATATATTACAATTTATTACAGTATACTCTAATATATTGTAAAATATTTAAATTATTGCTATTTTTTATATTGCAATATATTTTTAAAAAATATATTTCTTTGTATATTTTAAAATACTAGGAATAAAACTTGCAACAATAATATAAAAATATTATAGTATTAAATATACAGTAAATTGTAGATATACAATACATTTTTGCAGTTATATTTCTAAGTACCTGTCACTTTGGCCTGTTGCTGTATAATGTTGAAATATATTAACCAGGCAGTGGAAATATCATCTAATAAGCACCTTTGAGGTGTTGCTAATATTGAGATATGCTGTACTTCACATTGTGACAACACAAATTATAAACTGACTTTATTCATTTGAATTGTCCAGAGTTTGCTCCAGCCTTGTGCCCTGTGCTACTTGGCATAGACTCCCTGGTCAGGATTAAGTGGATTAGAAAATGACAAGATATAATGCAAACTCCTGTAAACCATTTAAAGAAATCAAAAATATCATCCTTCTTCAGGCTATAAGGGCTGAAATTGGTTTTGATGAAGTTCTACAAAACTTAAGTTTTACCTTTTATTTTTTATTAATCAAATTATTACACTCAGCATTTTACAGTAAATAAAAAGAGGAACATGACAGTGGTTACAGAAAAGTTAGGCTATCATATATTATAAGTTAGGATGGCATGGAAAATGCAAAAAAAAAATGAACCCAAGATATTTCATTCTTCCTGTGGTCAACTTCATTTCATTTCTTAATATTCATCCATTCCTGCATTTCAATACAAAACAACCATCTGGTCCTGCGTAACCACAACTGCCAACAAGTCAGATGAGAGACTGAGGAGCTGCTTTTGCTATTTCTCACTTCTATGCCCCCAATACAGTTTGCGCTCAGAAGCTATTTGTTGACGTTGGCTGCTCCTTTCCACATTAAAAGAAAAAATACTTTTGTGAAAACTTAGATAATTGAATTACTGCATCTCATTCACACCCAGGTTGACAATACAGTGAATGAGCTTAGTGTGGCACTTTTTAACTTAAGATCAGTCACAAGTGAGTCAGGTGTGTTAGTGACTGGCTGAGTTGTGAAATGTGAAACCTGCTAAAGGAGTTTATTTTAAAGTAAAACAAGGACTATTACTCCTTATTTATGTCTCTAGTTCATATATTTTCTACATACAGACACATACACATTCCCCATGGAGCTTTAACTTTCAGTCTTTCTTTGACACATCTTTAGGTTTATTACAACCAAGAATGTTGAAAAATGGGCAGCTCACAATCAGAACAATCACAACATACGTCTGATAGCTCAATAAAATGTGTACAAGTGACAGGAAATGTGTCATTAAATACATCGCTATACAAATTATCTGACGATATTTTGGATTTGAAGGTAATAGGTGTATTTGCTACTTCTTCTATAAATGTTTTTTGAAAATAACAATAATAATGTCTTAAAATCAACAGCAGATATTTAGCACCAGGAAAGAAACAAATTGTAGAAAATGCTTGTAAAATGCATCAGAATTATTACACTACCTGCAAAATGCTAATCAGAGTGCAAAATATTCTCAAGAAGAAAGTTATGAAGTATAACAGTGACTCACAAAGAGAAAGATTAGCATGTTTTATGAAAATTATTACAGAATAATAGCTGTTTTCTTTTGGATTATGTAATTCATGAGCATAAATGCCAAACATCCCTTAGGGCATAAGGGGTGTAAGAGCCATTTCCTAGCTCCATAAAATTCATAAATGTTTTACTTGATAGTGCATAATCTATGGGAGGTTCCTATAGCCCCCAGAAGTTGAATTGAATTGTAGCTATTTCTAACTGCTCTGACTAAGCATTATTCTCAGTTAGTGATCAGCCTTGCCATGTGTAAGGTGTAGAGAGCACATGGTTTTAAACTGTGCCTCTTGTGCCTTTTGAGCCTTGCGTACCTTGTGTGCATGTTTTGTGTGCTAGGAAACATGTAAGACAAAACACTTAATTGAAAGTGCTGCGCTGTACGTTTAAGGCGTACAGAAGAAGAAGTTAAGAATCTAAAAGTATAGAAGAAGAAGTTAAGAATCTAAAAGTATAGAAGAAGAAGTTAAGAATCTTTAAGTATAGAAACAACTAAAGTTTAATAAGAAAAGCTAAGTCTAGAGAAGATACATTTTTCTTGTTTTTGCATTTTATTCTACTTGTGTAACAACTTTTTTCTTTATTCTTGTGTGGATTACTTGCTTTGAATTTTCACTTAATATTTTTAAAACCAACTTTTGGACTGACAGTTTTCTTTCAGCAAACGTTTACCCGTGCTTGAACTTGTATTACACTCTGGCAGCTACAAGGGGTTAACGTTCTTCTTCTTGTTTTAGCACCTGAATATCTTACAGAATGAATATCTGAATGTATCCCATGTCACGGTTTTGGATCCTCTATGGCCAGTTTACTGAATGTTCTTAAAATTAAGTAGAAGCTTTCCTTGCATCCACTCTCCCTATTACAATTATCATTTTCCTCACATATTTTTACTTCTAGACCTTTCTTTGCTTCAACTTTCTACGATCTACAAGAGACATTTAGTCTTAAGTCTAAGAGAATTACTGAAATAATTGCCTGTTCCTTTTGATGGAAATTTTCTACTGCCTTTCCTCACTTTAACTTTTTGGAAACCTTCCTTTTTTATTTGACATGTTTGTGAGTGTGTGTGTTTGTGTGTGTGTGTACTTATTTAGAGGACTTATTTAAAAAGACATATCCAGGGACAAATAAAGTTCTGTTTATCTGTTTATCCATCTAATAAACTGGAGCTTCAAAACTGTGTGAAAGGTGCTATAAGTAAAATAATTACAGCAAATTCAGTCATAAGAGCCTGTGGACAGTTTAATGTTTCATGACTACACAAATTTAAGAACAGCCCTCTGCTGGTGAGATAACCCAGGCCACTGGTTTAGGTGTGTAGTAGCACTGGTTACAGAAACCCTGCAGATCAGCTTGGTTGTCACCAGGTGGCAGCAGATCCCACTTATTTAATAGGCCAGATGAATCAATGGCCGCTGGCACTGCCGCCCCAGTGAGAACAGACTGTCATGCTTTCCATCCTAACTTAATCTCTATTATATGGACAGTCTCTCTGTATTTTAAAACTTTGAATGTCCCTGTAGTTCACATTGAAGCTGACATTAATCTTCACATTCAAAGCAAATAATCAATTCTTTTCTATTTGGGTTCATGCTGTTAATCTGGAGATTTTAGACAGAAGTTACACCCCTCTTTAGCATTACTGGCATTACACTTTTACTTTATGTCTGAGAAAATGAGTAAGCATGTCACCATCAAAAAGGGCACAGATGTGAACACACACTGTAAGAAAAGTTAAATGAGAATATCGATAAAGGATTAAAAGAGTTATATATTAATGTTGTGTTAGGGTGGAGAATATCTATCCTGTTTTCCCTGTGATGTCTGACAATGACTGTTAAATCAGTAATGTGTGAAGTTTTCCTATAGATAACTGGCGCACTACTCTCAATCAGGCAAGCTGGAAATTGAGAGACAAACCTGCCTTCAGAGTCTTCTACGGTTCAAATGTCAGAAGAGGCCGACATACATCAGAGTTATCAAACTTGGCTTCATAGGATGCAAATGTTGTTACGGTGAAAATATCAAATTTCTCAATCTGTTTTTGAATACAAACCCCATGTCAGGCCTCACAATCCTTCCTGGTCACATTTTACCTTATCTGTTTATAACTGAAAAGCGGAACGTGATGAGCAGGAGCAATTTCTAGTGAAAAAAGTTCCCTGCTTGGATGCTGATGAACATTCGGGAGTTCATTTTTACCTGCCAGATTTCATTGTTGCAAGTGACATTGCATTGCTGCCAATCCCTGTGTCCCTCAGTGAAGCTGTGCCTTTATTTGAATACCTTATGTCTACTCATTTGTATCTAAAAGGTCTAATTTCTGTTTTTTGTCTTACCTGCTCTTAACATCCAGGGGTCTGTTGTCCAGCCAGACAAAGTGACCTTCTCTCCTGTGGTCAGTCAATCCAATCCAGTATATTTTCTGTGCAGTTTCTCTTTTGGTTTTTATTGTGTTTATTAAGAAAGTCTGAAGGAAAAAGAAACATATGTCAGTTATGAGGGTTATTTGGTAATAAACTCTGAGAAAGTAGAAACTTGCAGCAGTTAAACTGGGACATTTGATAATTAACTAATCTCCCCGTCCCATTTTACCATCTCAGATGTTGTCTTTCTGTTCAATTGTATATAAATGTCTCCTGTGTGACCCTCAGCACAATAAAATGTGTACCTGCTCCTCTGCACTAGAGTAGGGACTCGAGTGGACATCACTTACCCAGAGTCAGCTGGTTTGTAACAGGACAGAATTCATCCAAAGCTCTAAATCTCAAAGTCAGCTCAGTGTGACACTTATTAAGTGAGAAAATCGTAGCATGAAGTTCAACGTGATTAGATTCTAACTCACTGTTGATCTTTTCCAGATTTGTATTTTTTTGATTGCACCTCCTTGTAGTTCTCATTCAGTGCAAAGCTCTCATTTTTCAGTTGTGTCACATATTGCTGCAGCATAGTGAAGTCTTCTTGTAAAATTTGAAGTTCTTCTTGGATTCTAATAAAGTTGAGCTGCAGGGCATCTTCATTTTCTTTAAATTTACTGACAGTGACATCTAAAGAACCAAACACATTACACTTAGACTGTTAGCTTATTTTATAGTTTATAGATCTTTGGTTGTCTATAATGAAGAAGCTTCATCAGCCTGGGCTCAGAGTCTTGTCAAGTCATCGCCTGTACATGCCAGTTTTCTTCCATCACATAAAGATGTGCATATTAGAATAATTTGTGACACACGTTTGACTCATTATGTGTTAGTGAATAAGCCCTGTGATGATGTTGTACTGTCTGCTTATTTCTGTGTTATATTTAACTTGTTGTTTTGCAGTCTTCTCTAAGTGTGTAAATGATGTATGTTTCTGATGTCTGTAAGGATACTGTGAAAGTTTCTTTTTCCTGTGGAAGTGCTGTTGTATACACAGTATTTCTAAATGTTTGTGGACACCTGACTACAACACATGTATGAGCTTATTGGACATCTTTTTCCAAAACCATGGGCAGCAATATGGAGCTGCAATCCAGCTTTGCTGCTATAACAGTCCCCACTGTTCTTTCCACAAGATTTTGAAATGTTTCTGTGGGAATTTGTATTGATTCACTGAAAGGAGCTTTTCTGAGTTCAGGTACTAATGTTGGACAAGAAGGCCTGGCTTGCAAGCACCATTTCAAGTCTTCTCAAAGATGTCCAATAGGACTGAGGCCACTCAAGTTTCTCCATGTTTGTAAGGAGCTGCTTTTTGCATAGGGGCACAGTCATGAAGGAACAGGAAAGGGTCTTCACCAAACGATTGCCAAAGTTGGAAGCATGTAATTGCCTAAAGTGTCTTTGTTTAATGTGGCATTAACAATAGTCTTCACTGGATTCAAGGGCTTAGCCCAAATCCTGAAAATCTGCCCTAGACCATTATCTGCTCACCATCAAACTTTATACAATGCACTATGCAGTCTATAAGCTAGCATTATACTGGCTCCTGCCAAAACCCAACTTGGTTCGTCAGACGGTCAGATAATGAACCATGATTCGTCACTCCAGAGAACATTTTTCCACTGACTTGTGGCAAAGGTGACATCCCCTGACACTGGCACATTCATATTCACTGAACCCTTCATTATGACACACACTTCTACTGTCAATGGAAATTGCATGGCTATGTGCTTGATTTGATGCACCTGCTAACAATGAAATACCTGAACTCAATCATTTTAGGGGTTGTTGGGGGCAAACACTTTTGGCCATTGTCACAGACGGCCAGGGTCTTTGTCTGGCCAGGACGACACTTCACAGAGATGACCGGGGGAGCAAGCGTGGGCAGAACAGTATCTTCCTCAGGACGTTAGATGGCAGCCCCCATGGGTTGTAGTGGTGTCTCAACAACAACAACAACATTTATTTATATAGCACATTTTCATACAAACAGTAGCTCAAAGTACTTTGCATGTCTTGAATTCCCACAGGGCTTCATGGGAGTTGGAGTTATCTAGAGCCCTGTTGGGATCCATGGGTGCAGTCAGGGGGTGCTGTAACAGTTGCTGAGCCGTGTTGGGGGGGTTTTCTGCCACACCCGGAAGTGTTGTCGGAAGTTGGTCAACGAGCTTCTGGCTTATATAAGGAGCCAGTGTTCACCACACCGACAACAGAGTCAGGGGACAAAGCTTGCTGGAGAGGAGTGAAGGAGAAAGAAAGAGAAAGTAATGTCTTGGGATTGTGCTTGTGTTTGGGACTGTGTTGTGTGCCTGTGGGAAACGTGAAAGGCGTTACCCACAGGTGAAGAAAAAAGAAAATAAAAACATATACATTTATAAGTGTGCCTTCTGCATCTGCCTGTTTTGGGGTAAGAGCTATCTACTGTCACACCATATAGAATAAGAAGGTGACAAAAGGAGAATGTCTTGTCTTCTGTTTATTAACAGCACCACACAAGAAAATCTAAGGAGGAATGGCAGCAGCAGGATTTGATTTTCTGTTTATATGTCAAAAGAGCACAACAGTCATAACACTAGAATTACCAAAGCTCACGCGAAAACTCGTAATTCCGGCCCACCTCAAATCCACTCGCAACTCTCCATTCAGTGTCTTTTGTGTTGTAAATGTGTTGGTAATCCCAAGCAGCCTGCTATACCATAGCCCCCCAAACTACCCCCATCCGCCGCAGAAACTGTAAAAACCTCTCCCAACTGTCTCTTGTTTGCCAGGGAGTCAGGTAGAGCTGCATAGGCTGAAAAAAATATATCGTTATTTGGAACACATACATTTGATGAGTGTTCTGGGTCTACAAAGATCTATGTAAGAATAGGATGGCAGAAATGTTGAACGCGTACCTAAAAGACAAACTTTTTCCATGTTTTAGTACTAACGACAAAATGTAGACATGAAGTGTATAATGTGTGAAGGCTGAAGTCCAAATATCAAATAGGCACTTTCACAAAAGGTACAAGTGTAACACAACAAGAGCACTTTTATTCAAGAATATAACTGTAGAAAATGAACCCGCGTTAGGGTGCGACATTGAAACCCTTCTGATATGACCGTTTCGGTGGCGCAACGGGATCAACTTTTGACTGGTAATCTACTGTAAACTTCACGGGTTTGACTCTGGACGAGTCCGTTTTGAGAAGTGAGCTATTCTTATTCTTACTATTTTAGAATAAAAACATACATTTCATTTCAGTCTGTAATAGCTGGTGTAAATTTATGATACTTGGAAAGATTAACATTTTTTTATTCAGTTTTATGCTCTCAGTCATGTTTACACTCGCCCAGATTTGACATTGCTGTTTTCAAATAAAGTTGAGCTATAACAAAGGTGAACACAGATCGGAGAAAGAGAACACAAGCCCTCCCTGCAAGAAACGTCCTCTCATATATAAGAACATCACAGCCGCACCAGGTGTAAAGGCAAAAGATGGCACCGTTTGGATACAGGACGAAGTCTGGTGTCATCATGCCAGTCAGTCTGCCCCACACCTGTCCTTCAAAATAACAGCACGGCTTACAGAGCTCGCCAAGCTATCATGCAAACTCCTGTTTGTGATTATGTTTTGTGATGGTCTTTACATAAGAAGCATTTATATCTTACTTATATAAAAGCCAGGTTGTAGGTTATCTACCTTGATGTATTTACTTATCTTCCTACAGCATAAAGTCACAAGTAGACTGCAGAGCTTCCTCTGTTTCATCGGCAAGGGCATGCTCACAAATTAGACGTGTAATGCCACGAAAAATGCCTGCTGACACTTTAGTACGCGAGCAATGGTACGAGAATGTAGTTAGACTTTTTTTTTGGAAACATGCACCGTCAAGATCTAAACACTAGCGTGGAGAGTCACTCGCATACTGAAGAGTCTCGGAAAGTCTTTCTCCTGTGGGGTGACTGGGATCTTTTCCTGAATAAGATCAAACACAGTTGTGTAGGGTGAGACAGGAGCTTCCACCTGCAGCTGAAGTCACTTCACTACACATGTACTATGTCAGCGAGCCCTTGTCGATCAAACACAGGAAGCTCTGCAGTTTACTTGTGACTTTATGCTGTAGGAAGATAAGTAAATAAATTGAGTTGGATTAGTGTAGGATTTGACCCTCATTTATAATATTAAGTTAGAGAGCTACCCAGGGGAAAGCTATACATAAAATGCATATAAAAGGTTTCACATCTTATTATTATACACTATTGATGCACAGTAGATTTAAATTGCCTTTTTTAACATGAACAAAAGACTATTTAATTTCAATGAGAAAAGAGATCTTTGCAAAGTGGTCTTTATTAATTATTTTCGATACGTGGAATACATATGCAATATTATGCAGTATATATCCATCCATCCATCCATTATCCAACCCACTATATCCTAACTACAGGGTCACGGGGGTCTGCTGGAGCCAATCCCAGCCAAAACAGGGCGCAGGGCAGGAAACAAACCCCAGGCAGGGTGCCAGCCCACTGCAGTGCAGTATATACATGCTGTAAATATAAAATACTTTTCTTAAGCACTATATCATATTGTAGCCCTTTAGTTCTGTACTGTTCTGTAATGAATTTGCAGAACATTACGATATTTAACTGGTTTAAAAAATTGATAAAAGAATAGGTTTTGTAAAAAAAAATCTTTCTTTATATTCAGTTGCATTGCTATCTTCATTCTCCTCCTATGTCTAAACTCTGCTATACATGATTTGTGTCTTTTCGTATTCCTATTGCCTGATATCATTGGTGCACATGTCAGCAGATGTCTACAGCTAGATAGATAGATAGATAGATAGATAGATAGATAGATAGATAGATAGATAGATAGATAGATAGATAGATAGATAGATAGATAGATAGATAGATAGATAGATAGATAGATAGATAGCACTTTATTTGCCCCCAGGGAGAAACTTTTTACATAATATCAAAACATAAACACAGCAAACAAAAACACCCCACCTAATAAAACAACTAGAAATACTAAAAATAAGGAAAAACTTCTAACTTGGCAAATTGAAGTCCCAGTCCTAGTAAAGCATTATAAAGGCATATTGATTTTTTATCTGAAATTTACCAATGATTGTGAGTCTTTAGAACATTAGAAAAATTTAGATGAGAACAAGCCATTCAACCCAACAATACTCACCAGTCTTATCCACTTAATTTTTCCAAAATAACATCAAGTCGAGTTTTGAAAGTCTCTAAATTCCTACTGTTTACCACAGTAGCTTATTCCATGTGCCGGTGGTTCTCTGTGTAAAGAAAAACTTCCTATTGTTTGTGTAAAATTTACCCTTAACAAATTTCCATCTTGACCTGTGTTCTTAATACACTAATTTTAAAGTAACAGTCTCGATCCACTGTCCTAATCCCCTTCATAATTTTAAACACTTCAGTCATGTCTCCTCTTAATCTTCTTTCACTTAAAGTGAAAAGGCTCAGATCTTTTAATCTTTCCTCATAATTCACCCCATGTACCCCTGGAATTAGCCTAGTTACTCTTCTCTGTACGTTTTCCAGAGCTGCTGTGTCCTTTTTATAACCTGAAGACCAATACTGCACACAGCACTGCAGATGAGGCCTCACCAGTGTGTTATAAAGCTTAAGCAGAACCTCCTTGGACTTGTACACCAAACATGAGGGTGTTATATAGCCTGACATTCTGTTTGCCTTCTTAAAAAACACACCAAATAGAATGAACTTGAGATAATTCAAAACACACCACTTAATGAAAACGTGTAAAGGGAAGGGCATGGTGGGGCACAGTGACCACTGAAACAGTATCACACGTCTTTTTGGATTACATAATTATTGATTATAGCAGTAAAATAGCTTCAGAAGGTTACAAAAACTTCTTGTGTGCTGCACTGATGAAATCATCTCCAGATCCTTAGTCTAGCATTTTCTCATGACGAACACACTGCCAAACAAGGCATAACTCGGGGAAAAGACAGAAACTGTTGAAACATTCAAAGAAGTCTAATAATTTTAAGTCAGAATTGCATTTATGTCTCTTTATTTCAGAGCCCTGCTAGACAAATTGCAACCAAAAAAAATATCACAGTGGCACACACATGTTCACCAAACAAAAGCTGCTGTGTTCAAAATAAAAATAACACCTACAGAAAACCAAGAAATGAATGATGAAATTCTACTCTTCTAAACTTTATCATTTTACGTCAAATCGGTGCTGCCTGCCATTAAAGGATGACAGCCACTGTGTTCAGACCCTCGGCAGAAGTAGAGAAGGATTGTGTAAAGGTGATGTGAATACAGCACAGGTGACCATTCAGCACCTACTGTACAAGATGTCATGTCACAGTGCAGTGCAGTGCATCCTATCACTAATCACTGATTTTTACGTGATGCTGATTACTCCCATCATGCCCTTGTTTCTGTGCCTCTGTTTGAGTGTCACTTCTTGCTCTTGTGTCATCTGTCCTGGGAGATATAATTAAAAACATAATATTTACTTTCACTAACATGCACGATTTCAACTATATCTTTCAGTCAGATCAAATTACATTTCTGCTACAATAATCAGTGAATCAGTGAGATTAAATAATCAACGAATGATAACTGCTTGTCTCTTAAAAATAAAAAATACATACAGTTACAAGGTTATGCCACCTTTTAATTCAGTAGATCTAAATTTTATTTTAAGTGAATAAGCACACAACTTGTAATTTTCTTCAACACCAGTCATCCATTTAAAACATACATTACAAGAGACCCTAAAACGGCTTTCTCCAACTTAAGGAAGTGAGGAAATCAAGTAAGTTTATTATGGGGAGAATCTAATCATCACATTGA
>NW_024384090.1:0-29991 GCF_016835505.1 Polypterus senegalus
CCTGGCCGAAATGTTTAAAGCGACCTGGCTAGGACATTGAATATCTCTGGGTCAACGGTTCTTAAGCTGATTCTCCAATTAGCTGTGAACCACAAAACTCACTGAGATTGCACATGGTGAACCAGCGGGAGGTAGGAAGGCTGCAGGATCTGTGGTATCCAGGGTGAACTTCCAGGCTGGTGGTAAGGCTGTTTTCCTGGCACTGCAAGCAATCTTTGCTTCCATTTGTGAGACAGGCGTCATCCCAACTGACTGCAAAATGGGACTTATTGGCCCTATCTGGAAAGGGTGATCGCCTTGATTGTGGCAACTATAGGGGGAAACAGTGCTCTCGGTGCCGGGTATGGTCCTTGCTAGGGTCATCCTCAATAGGATCCGTGATCACTTGCTCACTTACCAGCAACCGGAGCAGTCTGTTGTCATGCCTAAGAAGTCTACCATCAACCACATCCTGGCAATGAGGGCTCTCATGGAGCGCAAACGTGATTATCGGCAGAGTTTCTTTGCAACCTTTGTAGATTTTCGTAAAGAGCTCTGCCTGAGACTTCACGGGATCTCCTCAAGTTTGCTGGATATCATGACAGACCTGTATACAATGGTACTATGGAGTGTTGTGCAGAGAGGGCAGAACCTCTGCATTTTTCCCAGCTGATTCTGGGTTTCGTCATGGGTGTGTTCTTGCTCCAAGTCTGTTCAGTGCTGGCATGGACTGGGTGTTGGGCAAGGTAGTGGGGTTTAGCGGCTGTGGGGCATCTGTTGGTGAAGAAAGATTCACTGATCTTGACTTTGCTGACAATGCTGTGATCTTCGTGAGTCAATGGAGGCTGAAAAGGGGGCTCCCAAAGACTGCACACAGAGTTTGAGTGTCTGCACTTCCAAGTGGCCTGGATAAAATGTAACATCAAGGCCCTTAATGACCGCTTGGTCACAGCAAT
The DNA here is from genome assembly GCF_016835505.1 of Polypterus senegalus. Lineage (NCBI taxonomy): Eukaryota > Metazoa > Chordata > Cladistia > Polypteriformes > Polypteridae > Polypterus > Polypterus senegalus. Next base: position 936 of record NW_024384090.1, read on the forward strand.
CGGCAGTGTATCTGTCTGCGGAGAGAATGTGGATCTCATTGAGAGGTTTATTTTTCTCAGCAGAGACAGTCATTTCTCTTGTGACTGTTCCTATGAAGTCAGTTGACAGACTGGGAGAGCGTTGGGGGGGTCATGTCGTTGCTGGAAAGGGTTGTATGGTGCTTTCAATATCTTTGCAAAAGGACGAAGATCCAAGTCTTTTGAGTCCTGGTGCTTCCTGTTTTGCTATGTGGTTGCAAGACATGGACAGTATTCAGTTACCTGAGATGAAGACTGGGCCTCTGTACTGTGTCCTTGGGTACCATTAGTTTGACTTTCTGTCGAATGAGCAATTGAATGAGGCACATTGCCTGCATTGCAAGGGAGGCGCAGTTTTGGCACTACGCCCTGTGTTATGATTTCCACTGGGTGATCCTGTTTGCAGGATTGTGACCAGTGGGCTGGACCAGCTATCATTTTATCTTATCTATCTATTCTATCTATCTATCTATCTATCTATCTATCTATCTATCTACTGTATCTAGACTGTGGAACTTTAAAAAGATTTGTGTTGCTACAGATTAAGATTTTTTTTATTATAGTTCATGATCATACAACTTTTTTGTAATTAATACAGGAATTCAGGTTTCCATAATACAATCTTTATTTTTGATGCATTTTGAACATTGACACTTCTTATTCCAAATTGGGATGGCACACAATATATTTATAGGTTTTATATTTAGGCCTTGAAGGCTTGCTCTTTTATAAACAAACTGAAATTTTGTGTTTCAGGAAGCAACTGCATTAAGATAAATTCACTTTTGTCCAGTTCTTGTTTCATTCAGAAAACTTTCTAACCCTGTATTATGAAAACAATATGTGACCGTAAGCATTCATGAATGCATTAATAATTTGTTTATAGCTTTGATTTTATTTCAACTTTATATAAATATTTATTTTAATTTGTTAATAATTTTAGTGTTTCCTAGTGATGCTTTCAGGTCACCCTTTTGAGAGTGATTTTTTGCATGGGTGCTTCCATTTTGTGTTGATTTCAGGGACATTCTGCATGACTACAATGCACATGCTACATATGCCATGAGCTTGATGATGTAATAGTAAATATGATATATTAGATGACCACTTAAATTCAACAATATCCCTACCTTAAGCATTAAAATCAAAGACCTTACAATGGACTAGGCCTCAAGCACTAATTCAGCTAGGAGAAGATAATGGTTTTAAGTCTTGCTTTGTTTTGATTTTGATAATGGCTTTGCCCTTTATATTTCAACTGTCAGTCCGGCGATTTAAGTGATTTCAACTTTAACAATCCTTTTTGACTTTCCTTTTGGAAAAGCCCCTAAAGAAAGATCCTATTTGGTCTCTGCACCTTTCTATTTATAAGTAAAGTATCTGTATCTAATAGGGTGTGCAATACACCCTATTTCTGCATAAAACAGGTGGAGCATATAATATTTGGCAACAATGTTCAAGTACCCTTTAGCATTCAAAAATTGCACTACTTGTAACAAGGGAACCAATGTTTGTACACTTTTCATCTTCACACAAGTTCCACCAGCCTGTATATTCTACACCTGTCAGAACGGACTCATGGACTTACAGTTTTTGCATTATCTTGACCCTTTGTCAGCATCAATCATCAAGGACCAGGATTTCTCAGATCAAGTGATGCTTTCCAGTTCTGCAGTGTTTGGTGTTTATCCTCCATACCTGCTTTTTTTCCAAAAAGTGGAACCATTTGGGTCAACTGGTGCCATGTTCACCTATAAAAAGATATGATAAGTTGTGTGTTTTGATATTTCTCCTATCGTGTTATTTTTCACTCAACATTTATTTATTTATATATGTATTTTTTTATTTTCAATGAACTAATATTTTTTAACCTTTTGAAATGTAAAAATTTACACTGTAATAAGGGACACAAAACACAGAAAAAAGCATGGGGTACCACCTTGGTAGCCCGGCATGATTTAAGTTTTGGCAAGCAAAAAACAGCACATCTTTACAGACACGTCCAATTCGGAACTGATGAATGGAAATTGAGTGCTGGCTTATAAGATATGCTGGCAGGAAGGATCAGGTCCAGGAGGGTGGAAACCGGAAATGACGCCAGTGATGGTAGGATTGTCAGTCAGCCGGTCTTCAGAGGGAAACAGACAAAAAGAATTAGAGCACAACCCTGCCCCAGTGAGTAATCACATTTACTCAAGTCCATAAGTGGTCTCCCATATGCACGCATAATAACATATAAACTTCAAAATATGATACAACAACATTAATCAAATTTCGTTTGTAACAAAATATTTGAATAAAGTGATAACAAGAGTAGCTAAGAACACCTCCCTTTGCTCACTTTACCAAATGTTGATGTGCTGTCTTCAGAGCTGCTTGTTTGAAGAAGTAAATCAGTATTACAGGCCAAGGTGTAGGCTATATTTCTGTAATGTTTGACTGTTTTGTTTTCTAGTATGTGTTCCAGTAATTATAAGGTGTGTTCTTAAGCTTGACATTGTGCTGCAAGGTAAAATGAAATATTTTTCGAAGAGCAATATGTAGCCCATTCACCCTTCTATAATATAATCAGATACTATTCCAGAACATAACTTCAGCACACAAAGTATTTTTGGCATGTTTATGTCAAAACTATAGTTAATTCTTGTACAGTTGTGGATCCTGACCTGAGGTACAGATAAAGGCTTAGCTAATAGTTTAATGAAGGTGTGCTCAGTCCTGTTGTGCTGAACTGTCATGGTGACTATAGGTGATCTCTTAGCCAATCTTTTAGTAAGAGGCAGACTTTGTCTTTTATTGTTTAATTCACTTCTTTATTATTAGATTAGGCACTTTTACTAGGGAGTCAGGCTTACTCTTGGCTGGCCATAGTGGTGCAGATTTTAATTTCTGCTTGAATTAAACACTTTGTTTATTTAGACTGCTAATTTCCTTTACACATTGTGGAGATGTAAAAACAAGTCACATTGGTTCAGGTTAAGTTACAACAATAGCTTGTATCCACTTGGCTCTTTAGGTTCAGGACTGAGTGCATTTGTCTAGGGGAAGCCATTTATCCAGTTTTTAAACCTGCTTAAAATTACACTAGTAACTTACTTTTAAGGCAGGAAGCAACTCTGAACAAAGAAAGCCAGAGCATGTGAAAAAAATGTATGTAGACACAGAAGGAATGTGCAAACATGATATGCAAAGAGACTGTGCCCAGTTTTGAAAGTAGTCTCTTGGAGAGCTGGTGTAGCAGCACTGTTTATAAAACTGATCACAAAACCACCATGTCATTATCTACAGGAAGTGTGCAGCATTATTTAAAAAATAAACTTACCAAAAATGTATGTATTTGAAATCAAGGCTTATTGCTTATTGTATATTATTTTAGTAAATTACAAAAGGCTGATGTGTGTCATACAAGTTGAAATTAAGCAAAGGTCTGGACACTTTTTTAAGGGTTGCTTGAAGTACTAATTCTGCAAAGTTTTTGTGAGCTTCACTCTAACTACAGGAATATGAGAATAGTCCCGACATTACAAATGAAAATGTAATTGGCTAATCCCCTTGTCACTAAAAAAAAACTCTTCTATTGCTATTGTTAATAAAGGAGGGAGGAATCAAACATTGTGAAAATGTTCTACCCAGAAACTGACAGAGAAAAAATGTGATTGGACCTTCAATTTAACCTTCACCAAGTGTATGTTTTGGTACAGAAAATGGAACGATTTCTGTTAGAAATAGATTTACGACTTTAAAACAAAGTTTTGATTTAATAAATTTCACATAATGTATTCATTATTCACGACATTAACGCTTGACTGTCTGTTTGGCTTTGAGCAAGTCAGTTAACCTGCTTATATCCCAGTATAAAAGTATAGAAACATTGTGTAAGTAAATAATTGTCATGTATCTTATCTTGTAAGTCATCTTGGCTTTCATGCAGACATACTTTTTAGGACTGCTGCAGTGCAGCTGCACAGTTCAAGGTTTGAATGCTTAGTCTGGTCGCTATCTGTGTAGAGTTTGCTCATTTCTCTCAGAGTTTGTGTGGGCTTTTCCCTGGATATTCTGATTTTCTTCTAACATCCCAAAGATATGTGTCTGTTGGGTTAATTCTAAATTGGCTAGTATGAGCAAGTATATGCATGAGTCAGAACTGATTCTAAGGACTCTGGGAACCCTAGGGAAAATATAACATGGGGTCCTCAAACTGAACCCCACCATCCAACTCCCAAGTCCTGATATGTTAAAATGTATTACCATTATTTTAGGGACAAGTCTTAATTAATAAGATTGGCAGGGAAAATTGAATTTAGTAAATACTAATCCTTTATGGGTGGCGCAGTGGTAGCGCTGCTGCCTCGCAGTTAGAAGACCCGGGTTTGCTTCCCAGGTCCTCCCCGCGTGGAGTTTGCATGTTCTCCCCGTTCTGCGTGGGTTTCCTCCGGGCACTCTGGTTTCCTCCCACAGTCCAAAGACATGCAGGTAAGGTGCATTGACGAATTGTTCCTAATATGTGCTTGGTGTTGTTGTCATGCGGTGGCTGGCGCCCTGCCTGGGGTTTGTTTCCTGCCTTGCACCCTGTGTTGGCTGGGATTGGCTCCAGCAGACTCCTGTGACCCCATAGTTAGTATATAGTGGGTTGGATAATGGATGGATAATCCTTTATTTTAATTTTAATTAAAACAGATTATATAAATAAAATAAATGCAACATTAATAATTGAATAAAGTAAATTTCAAAATCTAAATAACTAAAAAAAGCAAATTAAATGTAAGGTGCACATGGTAATAAAAAATAAATACAAATTACATATTGTAATGTGCCTGACAGAAAACATTTAGAGCTGAGTTCATTGTTGTATAGCTGTTTTCAGTTCCTCCTGTGCCTACTTTAGGGTTTAGCAGGTTTGCTGCAAAACAATTTTTTCAAACCTACACCTCCTGAACAATTGATTTCAGGGCATTGGGCTTTCTCTTTCTAGTCATATGCCAACTTTTGTTCCAACCATAATTTTGTTTTACTTTTTTCTTTTTGGCTGCTCTCATTAGAGGTTGCCATAGCAGATCATCTTGTTTCATATCTTCTTGTCCTCTACCTCTTGCTTTGTCGCACCATCACCTGTATGTCCTCTCTCACCACATCCGCGGAACCTTCTTTGAGGCCTTCCTCTTTTCCTCTTGCCTGGCAACTCTGCTTTAACATCCTTTTCCCAATATACCCAGCATCTCTCCTCTTCACATGTCCAAACCAATGCAATCTTGCCTGTCTGACTTTGTCTCCCAACCCGTCCAACCTGAGCTGTCCCTCTAATGTACTTATTTCTAATCCTTCCATCCTCGTCACACCCAATTCAAATCTTAGCATCTTTAACTCTGCCACCACCAGCTCTGTCTTTTGCTTCCTGGATCCTCATCATTCCACTGACCATCCTCCCATTCATACACATTTATTCTGTCTTGTTCCTATTGACCTTTCTTCCTCTCCTCTCTAGAGCATATCTCCACCTCTCCAGGGTCTCCAAGGGACTCCTGTCTAATCGCGCCTGTCAACCTGTCCATCACCATTGCAAATAAGAAAGGGCTCAGAGCCATCCCTGATGTAAACCCACCTTCACCTTGAATGCATCCGTCCTCCCTACCGCAGACCTCACCATAGTCACACTTCCCTCGTATGTATCCTGTACAACTCTTATGTACTTCTCTGCCACTTCTGACTTCCTCATACAATACCACAACTTCTCTCGAGGCACCTTGTCATATTCTTTCTCCAGGTCCACAAAGGCACAATGCAGCTCCTTCTGGCCTTCTCTATACTTCTCCATCAACACCCTCACAGCAAACATTGCATCTGTTGTGGTCTGTCTTGGCATGCAACCATACTGCTGCTCACTAATCATCACCTCCCTTCTTAAGCTTCCATTACTCTTTCCCATAACTTCATGCTGTGGCTCATCAATTGTATCCCCCTGTAGTTACTACAGCTCTGCACATCCCCCTTATTATTAAAAAATTGGTACCAGTTGTGGACAGTAGGGTTCACTGTTGCCTCTGAAACTCAACAGCACCAAGAGGATTTTTAATGCCTTTCTTCTTCTATTAACAATGCCCCTAAGCACAACAGCCACAAATAACAGGCAAATAAGCAAAACAGCACACAATAACAATTCTCTTGTCCTCCACACCTCCCTGCAAGCTTTTTCACCTGCACCCGACTCTGTCAAGCCTGCTGGGTGTTCCACAGTCCTTTATATAATTCTTGACCGGAAGTGCTTCAGCTCTTCCATCCATGTGACCAGCCAGCACTTCTGAGTCAGACAGAAAATTCAAGTTTTTAATCAGTCCGGAAGTACTTCGGGGTCCTCATGATCCGCTAGTACTTTACGCCTAGGTGAGAACTTAGTCTCCCACTATTATCCCACAGTATTCCCTGGTGGCACTCATGGTACCAAGCAGGGCTGTTTTGTTGAACTCCATTTCCCATAGTGCCCCTGCGGGAATCTGGGGCACCTCTACAGTCCAGGGAAACGCCATCTAGCATCTTGCTGAAAGCAGTGTTCTAAAAAACCTGCCTTCTCCCATCCTTCCATAATAGGGGCTTCCCGACTGGGTTGAGCTGCTGGCTGTCTCTTACACAGTACACTTCTTCTCCACTCCTCAGGCATCCTTCAAGATTCCATTAAACAATCTGGTTAAAAACTCCACTGCCATCTCTCCTAAGCACCTCCATGCTTCCACAGGTATGTCATCTGGGCCAATGGCCTTTCCCTTCTTCATCATCTTCATAGCTGTCCTTACTTCCTCCTTGCTAATCCGTTGCACTTCCTGATTCACTACCTCCACATCATCCAATCTTCTCTCTCTCTCAATCTCTTCATTCATCAGCCTCTCAAAGTACTCTTTCCATCTTCTCAACGCACCCTCCTTGCTTGTGAGTATGTTTCCATTTTTATCCTTTATGGCATTAACCTGCTGCACATCTTTCCCAGCTTGGTCCCTCTGTCTAGCCAATCGGTACAGGTCATTTTCTTCCTCCTTAGTGTCTAACCTCTCATACAACTCATCATATGCCTTTTCCTTAGCCTTCGCCACCTCTCTCTTCACCTTGCGCCTTATCTCCTTGTACTCTTGTCTACGTTCTGCATCTCTGACTATCCCACTTCTTCTTCGCCATCCACTTCCTCTGTATACTCTCCTGTACTTCCCCATTTTTACACCAGGTTTCCTTTTCCTCTGTCCATATGTCATGCCAAGCACCCATCTTGCTGTCACCCTTACTACTTCTGCTGTAGTTTCCCAACTGTCTGGAAACTCTTCATTGCCTCCCAGTGCCTGTCTTACCTCCTCCCAAAACTCAACCTTGCAGTCTTCCTTTTTGAACTTCCACTATTTGATACTGGGCTCTGCCTTTACTCTCCTCCTCTTCTTGATCTTCAACGTCATCCTACAGACCACCATCATATGCTGTCTAACTACACCTTCCCCTGCTACCACTTTGCAGTCTTTAATCTCCTTCAGATTGACTCTTCTGCATAGAATATAATCGACCTGTGTGCATCTTCCTCCACTCTTGTATGTCACCCTATGTCCCTCCCTCTTCTTAAAATATGTATTCACTACAGCTGTGCCCATCTTTTTTGTAAAATCCACTATCATCTGACCTTTTTCATTCCTCTCCTTGACACCATACCTACCCATCACCTCCTCGTCTCCTCTGTTCCCTTAACAAACATGTGCATTGAAATCCACTCCAATCACCACTTTCTGTCCCTTGTCAAATAGTCAAAGTCAAATAGTAAAAGTGAACTTTATTGTCATCTCAACCATATACGAGTATGCAGATAAACAAAATTGTGAAGCACAGGGTCCACAGTGTAACAACATGAAGTGCAAATTAAAAATTAAAATTAAATTAAAATTAGAATCAAAATTAAAAATTAAAATTAAGATTTAAAATTAAAAACACAAACAAGACAAGACATTGTATTGCAAAGACAAGACAAAGAAGTAGCGGCAATATTGACGTGTAGTAAGCAATATGAACATTGGTGCAATGTATGGTATGCAATCTACATACATAAATATAGTCAATAAATATGTAATATAATAAACAAATAATAGATATAGATAATACAGAAATTATCAGGGTACGATAATAGTTGTTTAAGGCATATGTAAAAAATGTCAGGTTAGAATTTTTCTCAGCAGACATCAAAGAATATCAAAGTGCAGTGTGCAAAATACTTAAAGGTCAGCATGAGATTTTCAGTTCTTTTCTACATGCACACTAGTCTTTGCAGGAAAGTGGCTTGCATGTATAAACATTCTCTTTTTAGAGGTGGTTGAGGCAGTGTGGAAGATCCCAGGGGGCAGCATGGTGTTAAGGACTCTGACAGCCTGGGGGTAAAAACTATCCTGCAACCTGGCAGATCTGGCTCTGTGCTGCAGTATCTTCTCTTGGATGGCAGTAGTGTGAAAAGTCCATGTGAGGGGTGTAAGGGGTCCTGCACAATGCTGTAGGCCTTGTAGACACTGTGTTTGTAAAATATGCCCTGTAGTGATGGTAGAGGCACCTCAATAATGTTCTCTGATGTCTTCACTATCTTTTGCAGGCGCTTGTAGTCGGATATGTTGCAGTTGCCATACCAGACAGTGATGCAGCTGGTCAGAACACTCAATGGTGCCTCTAGAACATGGTGAGGGTGGAAGAGGGAAGACTTGCTCACTTCAGCTGCCTCAGGAAGTGTAGTCTCTGCTAGGCTTTCTTGATTAGTGATGAGGTGTTATACACCCACGTAAGTTCCTCAGTTATGTGCACACTGAGGAACTTGGTACTCCTAACAGTCTCCACATCTAAACATGCTGATGCTGAGTGGAATGTGGGCAGGTTGTGATTTTCTGATGTCCACAATTACTGTATCTCCTTTGTCTTGTCGACATTGAAAGATAGATTGTTGTCTTCACACAATGCGGACAGACGTTTCACCTCATTTCTGTATGCTGTTTCATCGTCCCTGCTTATCAGTCCCAGCACTTGAAACTTGATGATGTGGTTGGTGTTTTGTGGCTGTGCAGTCGTGAGTCAGCAGGGTGAAGAGCAGTGAACTAAGCACAAAGCCCTGTGGTGCTCCAGTGCTCATTGTGATGATGCTGGAGGTGTTGCAGCCCATCCAAACTGTCTGGGGCCTCTCTATCAAGAAGTCCACAATCCAATTTCAGAGGGTGGTATTCAGGCCCAACCTACTCAGTTTTAAAACCAGCTTTTGAGGGATGATTGTGTTGAAGGCAGAGCTAAATTCTATAAATAGCATCCTGACATATGTGTCTTTTTTATCCAAATGTGTCAGGAGAGGTGAAGGGCAGAGCATATGGCTTCCTCAGTTGACCTGTTTGAATGGTATGCAAACTGAAGAGGGTCAAGGAGGCAGGGAGATTTGTCTTTATGTGTGACATGACTAACCTTTCAAAGCACTTCTTGATGACTGGCGTGAGTCTGGTCAGTAGTCATTCAAGCATGTCACTGATGACTTCTTCGGCACTAGTATGATGGCATCGACTTGAAGCATGCTGGGACTGACGACTGGTTCAGAGATGTGTTGAAAATGTCTGTGAGAACACCAGCCAGTTGACTGCTATTCTTTGAGCACACAGCCAGGTATGTTGTCAGGTCCTGCAGCCTTGCATGGATTGACTCTGGATAGAGTCCTCCTCACGTTAGTTGTGGAGATACAGAGTACCTGGTCAGTGGAGGGAGGTATTGCTTTCTCGCAGGCTCTTTGTTGTGCTTCTCAAACCGTGCAAAAGAAGTTGTTCAGCGCATTCGGTAGAGAGGCATCACCATCGCTGCTGTGTGGGTTGGGCTTGTAGTTTGTAATTGTCTGAATGCTCTGCCACATATGATGTTTGTCTCTGGTGCTGCTGAAGTGTTTGTTAATCCTCTGTGCGTAGGCCCGCTTAGCTGTATGCCCAGGTTAATATAAATATACTTAACTGAATCAGCATTACAGATTCTATTACTTACCACTGTCAAGCTTCTTCTTTTCCTCCTGTTGTTTTTTCAGCTTTTTGCTTTTAGACATTTAAATCCTCTTCATGATTTAGGAAATATGGTGGTGATTACCTTTAAAGTTAATAAAAAAGTAATGCTTATCACAAGCACTCTGGCAACAGTCATTGGGGCCCCCTTTTGGGGATTTCCTAGTGTGTCATTGTAGTCAGATGATAGTGATTCAGGATCTTAGGCAACTGCTTGCCTTCCTTGTCTTGTCACCTCCTCTGGCCTGAGTGTGCCCTGCTGTGGACTGGCACCCTGTACAAAATTGGTTTCCACTTTCATTACAATGCTACTATTATAATTACCATCTTCTTGACAGCCTGAATTGGATAAGAGGCTTCAAAATGGATAGACAGATAAATGAATGGCTTGATGTTTGTGAATGTGGGTGTGTGTATGGATGTGGTCTGTGATGAACTACAGGGAAAGTATCTATCCCATACAAACCTAAACTGAGTTAGGCAAGTATTTTTTATAGATGAATTATTTTTTAACGTAAAATTTAAAGTCTTTTGTGTAACTAAAACAGCATGGTCTATCCTACTTCCTAGTAACATTTATAATTTTCCATCTCTTTTATTTTATTTCCTTATTGGCCATTCTGTTAACTGGTTAACTTTCTCTGTTTTCCTTGTTGTAGGTGTTAGTTGTTCATCTACTACATTTCATATATCCCATCATTTTGCTCACAGAGTTAGCTTCGATTTTCTTCTCCATTTGCTGTCCACCAGAATGCAGTAGGCTGCCATACTTGGCAGTACAGTTAATAATACTTTGCTGTGTTCAACACCCAGAGGAGCTAGTTACATACAGTGCATCCGGAAAGTATTCACAGTGCATCACTTTTTCCACATTTTCTTATGTTACAGCCTTATTCCAAAATGGATTAAATTAATTTTTTCCTCAGAATTCTACACACAACACCCCATAATGACAACATGAAAAAAGTTTACTTGAGATTTTTGCAAATTTATTAAAAATAAAAAAATTGAGAAAGCACATGTACATAAGTATTCACAGCCTTTGCCATGAAGCTCAAAATTGAGCTCAGGTGCATCCTGTTTCCCCTGATCATCCTTGAGATGTTTCTGCAGCTTAATTGGAGTCCACCTGTGGTAAATTCAGTTGATTGGACATGATTTGGAAAGGCACACACCTGTCTATATAAGGTCCCACAGTTGACAGTTCATGTCAGAGCACAAACCAAGCATGAAGTCAAAGGAATTGTCTGTAGACCTCCGAGACAGGATTGTCTCGAGGCACAAATCTGGGGAAGGTTACAGAAAAATTTCTGCTGCTTTGAAGGTCCCAATGAGCACAGTGGCCTCCATCATCCGTAAGTGGAAGAAGTTCAAAACCACCAGGACTTTTCCTAGAGCTGGCCGGCCATCTAAACTGAGCGATCGGGGAGAAGGGCCTTAGTCAGGAGGTGACCAAGAACCCGATGGTCACTCTGTCAGAGCTCCAGAGGTCCTCTGTGGAGAGAGGAGAACCTTCCAGAAGGACAACCATCTCTGCAGCAATCCACCAATCAGGCCTGTATGGTAGAGTGGCCAGACGGAAGCCACTCCTTAGTAAAAGGCACATGGCAGCCCGCCTGAGTTTGCCAAAAGGCACCTGAAGGACTCTCAGACCATGAGAAACAAAATTCTCTGGTCTGATGAGACAAAGATTGAACTTTGGTGTGAATGCCAGGCGCCACGCTTGAGGAAACCAGGCACCGCCATCACCAGGCCAATACCATCCCTACAGTGAAGCATGGTGGTGGCAGCATCATGCTGTGGGATGTTTTTCAGCGCAGGAACTGGGAGACTAGTCAGGATAAAGGGAAAGATGACTGCAGCAATGTACAGAGACATCCTGGATGAAAACCTGCTCCAGAGCACTCTTGACCTCAGACTGGGGCAACGGTTCATCTTTCAGCAGGACAACGACCCTAAGCACACAGCCAAGATATCAAAGGAGTGGCTTCAGGACAACTCTGTGAATGTCCTTGAGTGGCCCAGCCAGAGCCCAGACTTGAATCCATTGAACATCTCTGGAGAGATCTTAAAATGGCTGTGCACCGACGCTTCCCATCCAACCTGATGGAGCTTGAGAGGTGCTGCAAAGAGGAATGGGCAAACTGGCCAAGGATAGGTGTGCAAGCTTGTGGCATCATATTCAAAAAGACTTGAGGCTGTAATTGCTGCCAAAGGTGCATCGACAAAGTATTGAGCAAAGGCTGTGAATACTTATGTACATGTGATTTCTCAGTTTTTTATTTTTAATAAATTTGCAAAAACCTCAAGTAAACTTTTTTCACGTTGTCATTATGGGGTGTTGTGTGTAGAATTCTGAGGAAAAAATGAATTTAATCCATTTTGGAATAAGGCTGTAACATAAAAAAATGAGGAAAATGTGATGCGCTGTGAATACTTTCCGGATGCACTGTAGTTATGTGGTACTTTTAGGAATGGATGTATGCATAAAAGTTGTTCAAACATGATTCCAGCTGGAACCACACTTAAAAACATTTTCTCACTGATAATAGGAGACCTCTACCAGATGCAAACAAGCAATTTTATGCCATTAAAAGGTGTTAATAAAAGGATGATTTCTATAACATTGTCAATATGTCCCTGTCCTTGTGGATGTCACAGCAACACAGCAAATAAAAAAGGAATATAACGGGCACATCACTTTCAGAACCTGCTTCTTCAGGCACAGGGTCACAGATCACAAGACAAGGCTGAGTATAAGGCTGGGGTCAACTCTTGATAGATCATTAGTCCATCACAGGGAAATCACACAAACACACTTACTTACATTGAGTTACTGTTCAGCTTTAACTATGCACAATTGGGCATGCTGATTGTGATGTCCCTAAGCCTACCTCTTGACACTGATAATTGTGTAATCCTTCTGAAAGCTCTAAAAATAATACTGGACTAAAAGGGCCTGCTACTACTGGATATGTCCATCCTTTGGAGTCTGTGCAGTCAGTTGTCTTTGAAAGCCCAGTACCATGCAGACTTCATTTCATCATCTACATGAATGATGAACACCAGTTGTGTAAGAGAATCACTTATGTAATGGAAAAGCTGTGTTCCTGCTTAAATGACCACAATGCATCAAGTCCTGCAAATTTCCTCTAAAACACCTTCCAAACTCAATTACTTTTACACTTGATCAACAAGGAGGTAGCTATGGTGCCATGGCTAGTATTACTGTATTACAGAATTCAAGCCAGATTCTTTGGGTGTTGGTTTTGCATGTTCTACCAGTAATTTCTGTATAGAGTTTTCTTCAGTTATTCTGGTTTTCCTCCCACATTCTAAAGACACGTGCTAGCAGGCAACAGACTTTGAATTATGAGTGAGAGTAGGTTATGAAATGGAGTGCCATGCCATTCAAGGCTTGTTCAGCATACCACCTAGTGCTGCAAATATAGGCTTTGCATTAAGCAGGTTTTAGAAATGAAATGGATGAAGTGGATTGCGTGGACAGCTCAAGTAAATTTAACTCCTTTTCACTGATCCTTACAAAATTATCCCATCATCTTCTGTCTCCAGCTTTGGATTGATATTTGACCACAGGCTGAGCTCTGAATCTCATATCTTTTAGTCACGATTTGTATAGTCATACATAAACATCAAATTTTAACTTTATTTCTCAGTTTCTGTAGTACACTGCTATGCTTTTATGATTACTATCATAGATTCCTGCATTTCTGATTTTAATTGCATCAGCAGGTTACATCAGTAGTAAGGGCTTCCTCAGAATTCCAAATTTTTCCATTCAGAAATCATTACTAACCATTGTGCCTCCATGTCGTACTTATCACAAATTTAAAAAGGCAACATTTAAATAATTTAAATAAATAAATATAAATAATAAAATATAAATAGTGAATATTTCATTTATGAAGAGCAATAAATAGATTACAGTACAACCACAGAGGTGCACATAACTAATTCTGTGGCTTGGGAATTTTTTCCAAAGAGTTTGCATGTGCTCCCCATGTTCAATGAAAACTACTTTTACAGTTCAAAGATCAGCTGTCAGTGTAAATGGTTGCTTGCATGAGTGTGCTCTGTAATTGTTCTATGGGTACCATGGAGTCTCCCTAGAACATAATGTAAAATTACTTGGTCACTCTGACTGGCAGTATGAAAGTTCATTCCTTGTGCTCCGACTGTACATCGCACAGTACTGAAATTATCAGGACTGAAAAACAGATAAATGGACTTCATAGATATTGGCTCTAGGGGAGAGCAGCAGGATGAGAAATATTTGTTAGAAAAGGCCACAATTTAGCATTCCTGATACTTTAAAGAAACCACAATTATATAGAGACTTTTGATAGTTAACACCATTTCTAAACACTTTATAGGTGCAATATTGAATCAGCCAGTGTGATAATTGGTTGGTTGAGTGATTGAGTAAAGGTCACAGATTGAGTCAGTTGTGGAGATTGAACTGAGATTCATGTGGTTTATATTCCACATCCTTGAGCCATTAGTTGCCATTCCGCTTACTTTAATGTGCATCTCTACACACAGGCATTGGAAACGTGGGGCTGGGCTTGCTCAGTCTTGACAGGGCAAAATGGGAAAATGCAAATAATTTAGCTAATAATACCGTATTTTTGTTCTCTGGGTATCTAATGTGGTACTCCTCTTCATGCATGGTCTTTTTTTTCTCTCACTTCATGTTAGGTTTGTTTTTGTAAATTTAGGAGGTCTTTAAATACTGATCACTGATTGGGATATCCTGCAGGGGTCACATAGTGAGAATATTGAAGAGGCTGTTGACTGCACAACTGATTACATCAACTTCTGTATGGACATTGTGGTTTCAGTAAGAACAGTACGCTGTTAGGCAACAACAAGCCTTGGATTACAAGTGACATCAAGGGCCTTTTGAACCAGAAGAAAAGGGCTTTTAGTAGGTGATCAGCATGAGCTCAAGCGATGCAGAAGGAACTCTGAGTCCAGCTCAGGGCAGTGAAGGAGCAGTACAGGAGAAAGTTGGAGCAGAAGTTGCAGAATAACAGCATGAAGGAAGTGTGGGATGGAATGAAGACCTTCACTGGCTGCAGCTCGAAGCGGAGTCCCAACATCGAGAGAGACGTGAGAGAGCAAACCAAATGAACAACTTCTTTAATAGGTTTGACCACCCTAACCCACTCTCAACTTGGAGTACTGCATCCTCCAACCATCCTTCTGCTGATACCAGCATAGCAGAGACATCCCCACCCACAATTACAATTACAGTAGTGCAGGTGAGCAGAGAGCTGAGGAGACTTGCGCCAGCAAAGCAGCTGGTCCAGATGGAGTATCACCACGACTGCTGAAGGCCCAGGCCGAAACTGGGGAGTCCTCTACAGCGCATTTTCAGCCTGAGCCTGGAACAGGGGAGAGTCCAGAGGCTTTGGAAAACATCTTGCATCACCCCAATCCCAATGGTTTCACGTCCTAGTGAGCTGAATGACTTCCGGCCTGTTGCTCTGACGTCATATGTGATGAAGAGCATGGAGTGGCTGCTGCTTCACCACCTGAGGCCACAGGTCCGCCACGCCCTTGACCCTCTGTAGTTCGCATACCAGGAGAAGGTGGGAGTGGAGGATGCCATCATCTGTATGCTACACCGATCCCTCTCCCACTTGGACAGAGGCAGTGGGGCTGTTAGAATTATGTTTTAGGACTTCTGCAACCTCTGCTCCTTAGGGACAAGCTGACAGAGATGGGAGTAGATTCACAACTGGTGGCATGGATCGCGTGGACTATCTTACAGACAGACCTCAATATGCGTCTCAGGAACTGCAGGTCTGACATTGTGGTCAGCAACACAGGAGCACTGCAAGGGACTGTACTTTCTCTGATCCTGTTCAGCCTATATACATCAGACTTGCAGTAAAACTCGGAGTCCTGCCACGTGCAAAAGTTCGCTGACGACACTGCTATTGTGGGTTTCATCAGGAGTGGGCAGGAGGAGGAGTATAGGAAGCTAATCAAAGACTTTGTTAAATGGTGTGACTCAAACCACTTACACCTGAACACCAGCAAGACCAAGGAACTGGTAGTGGATTTTAGGAGGCTAAGGCCCCTCATGGACCCCGTGATCATCAGCGGAGACTGTGTGCAGAGGGTACAGACCTATAAATACCTGGGAGTGCAGCTGGATGACAAATTGGACTGGACTGCCAATACTGATGCTCTGTGTAAGAAAGGTCAGAGCCGACTATACTTCCTTAAAAGGTTGGCGTCCTTCATCATCTGTAATAAGATGCTGCAGATGTTCTACCAGACAGTTGTGGCAAGTGCCCTGTGCTGGGGAGGCAGCATACAGATGAAGGACGCCTCACGCCTGGACAAACTTGTTAGGAGGGCAGGCTCTATTGTAGGAATGAAGCTGGACAGTTTAACATCTGTGGCAGAGCCACGGTCGCTAAGCAGGCTCCTGTCAATCATGTAGAATCCACTGCATCCACTGAACAAGATCATCTCCAGGCAGAGGAGCAGCTTCAGAGACAGACTGCTGTCACTGTCCTGCTCCACTGACAGACTGAGGAGATCGTTCCTCCTCCACACTATGCGACTTTTCAATTCCACCCGAGGGGGTAAACACTAGAATTAGAATTAGAATTAGAATTAGAATTAGAATTAGAACAATCTAGACGAGAACAGGCCATTCAGCCCAACAAAGCTCGCCAGTCCTATCCACTTGCTTCCTCCAAGAAAACATCAAGTCGAAGTTTTGAAAGTCCCTAACGCTTTACTGTCTACCACACTACTTGGTAACTTATTCCAAGTGTCTATCGCTCTTTGTGTAAAGAAAAACTTCCTAATTTTGTGCTAAATTTACCCTTAACAAGTTTCCAACTGTGTCCCCGTGTTCTTGATGAGCTCATTTTAAAATACAAGTCTCGATCCACTGTACTAATTCCCTTCATAATTTTAAACACTTCAATCATGTCACCTCTTAATCTTCTTTTGCTTAAACTGTAAAGGCCCAGCTCTTTTAATCTTTCCTCATAATTCAACCCCTGTAGACCTGGAATCAGCCTAGGCTCTTCTCTGGACCTTTCTAGTGCTGCTATGTCCTTTTGTAGCCTGGAGACCAAAACTGCACACAGTACTCAAGATGAGGCCTCACCAGTGCATTATAAAGGTTGACCAAACCTCCTTGGACTTGTACTCCACAGATGGTGTATATAACCTAACTTTCCCTGTTACCTTCTTAATGGTTTTGAACACCCCCCTAAAGTTAGGTTTTGGAGCCCACTATGACTCCTAAATCCTTCTCAAAAGGTGTATATTTTTTTGACTGCCCTTGTGTTTCAAACCTAATTTTTTTACTTCCTATTTTTAATTTTACTTTTAAACATCTGCCACAAATTTTGCCCAAACCTGTTTTTTATCCAAGTCCTTCTGAAAGATAAAAACGGTTCCCAAATTATCTGCAAAACCCACCTATTTTTGGGTAATCTGCAAACTTAACCAGCTTTTCTTATTCTATCTAAATCATTTATATATTTTAAAAAATAGAAAGGCCCTAGCACTGCCCCCCTGTGGAACACCACTTAACATGGGCCAAAGTTCGAGGGGTTTCCCCCTCGCACCATCCCCCTCTGCTTCCTGTGTCTGACCCAACCTGCACCCATCTAAAACATCACCCTGAACCCCCAATTTTTTAACCCCGATCCCCAACCTCTCATGTTGGAAACCTTATAAAAATGACTAACATTATTCAAAATTTTTGTCTTTTTTAATGCATTTTTATTA
Organism: Polypterus senegalus; assembly: GCF_016835505.1. Taxonomy (NCBI): domain Eukaryota; kingdom Metazoa; phylum Chordata; class Cladistia; order Polypteriformes; family Polypteridae; genus Polypterus; species Polypterus senegalus. The sequence continues at coordinate 18,764 of NW_024384090.1, forward strand.
CTCTTTAATTTAATTTTTTTTTTGTATCAGTATACTGCTGCTGGATTATGTAAATTTTCCCCTGATTAATAAAGTATTTTATCTATCTATCTATCTTTTATCTATTATCTATCTATCTATCTATCTATCTATCTATCTATCTATCTATAGTAAACAGGTATAAAAGAGTACACTTTATGATATCCTTATCACTCTATGATTAAAAGGTTCTTACATACACAGGAAAAAGAACCCCGGTTTTTATATTCCTGGAAGTTTGGGAATTACAGAGCCCGGGGGGGGGACGTCTTTTTTTAAAAAAAAACGGGGTGGATGTATTCGGAACCGGCCTTTTCCATGCTCGGGCCCCCATCAGACACAGATGTAATATTGCTCATTTCCCAGCTTTTGAATCCTGGCGACTTTCATTCCCCCTAATTTTTTTTGTTTCACAACTTCCTAAGACTGAAACCCCTTGAAACATCAATTATATTTCAAAGGAAATATTTTTGGGAAAAACAAACTCATTTTTGGAATGTTGTGGACCGTTTGGTTTTCGGGCCCCCCCCTTAGGGGGTGTTTTGTTGTTTTATATTATAGCCTTTGATGTTAGTCCCCTTTTTTAAAGGGGAAAAACACACCAAGTAAATATGTCAGTTATAGCCCATTGATGTTGGCCCCAAAAGGAAAAACAAAAGGTAAATATGTCGAAACAGTATCCCAGTGCCCCACCTAGTGCAAATGTTCCAAAGGTTTTTTTTTGGGTTTGGGAAGTTTGGGAAAGGTGGAAATTGAGCCAAAAACCGGGTTTGGGCCCAAGTTCCTTAAACTATGGATATTGTGTGCCTATGAAACCCCCAAATAATGAAAGGGAAACAGTTCAGAAAATGAAAGAATGGTTCTTGAATGACGACTTGTAAAGAGAAAACCCTGTAAAATATTTACCCCCTACCTACTTTTATAATTTTTTGTAACTCTTTTTTAATTATCTATCCAGCCTCAATACCTAGAAGAAAGTCTTTTAGGTAAAATTTCCCCTTGTTTTTCATAGATGGCAGAAAAGTATATTTTCTGCATATTCCCTTTTTAGAGACTTGATTAGAAAAATAGTTTTTCTTTTTGGAAAAATTACATGTGTAGATACATACAGTCCATACATACAGAAACATCTTTCGTTTCTTTAAAAAAATATGTAGGGGTGCCCATGTGCACATTTTTATTCTAAAGGAATTGAACATTGGGGTCCCTCATGTTTCGCTGGGTTGCTCTGGAAGTTCCCTTTTGAAAGCTAAAAAAAAAAACCCAAAAATTTGAGCAGCTTGAGACAATTCCTATAGTGAGGCCTAAATTTCCCCAGGGAGAATGTGCAGATTTCACACAGTGACCAGGTAATGATTTGTACCAAGGTCTATAAAGTTGATAGGCAGAAATTAAAAACCCGGGGTTCCCTCCCATTGTTTTTTGGGATTGGCTTTGATCCCAAAGGGGTTTTTACAGGTAGTTTATGTTCCTGGCGGGAATTTTAATCATATGGATTGTACATTTTCAGCCCCCTATTTGGGGTTTAAAAATAAAAAAATTAACCAGTCCTTTTTTTTTTTGGCCATCTGCCTTTTTTTGGCCCCAACAATAGAGTAGTGTTTAATGCAGTACTGGTTCCTTCTTTGCATTTTTTGGTTTCAAAAAATGGATGACCCATTATGACTTGGTTTCCCCATTTTACAGATGTTTTTTGAATTCACAGTGTTGCAACAGAAATATGTCAAAAAAATTTGGGGCCCCAACTTTTTAACTAGTTTTTGCATGAAAGTGAACCAAAGAAATAAAAAATGGAATGCTGCCCCTTTCCCAGATCAAAATGCTGTGACTCCACCCATCACCTGATGACCATCCAATAAGGAACTGTTGCTGTGGGTTGTGGCCTCATGGAAGAAAAAAACTATCCAATATGGGGTTTTTTCCGCTGAAAGCCCCCGGGTTTTCCGTTACCCTTAAACAACATCTTTTTTAAACTGGTGGACTTCTCAAACTTCTAAAAGCTTTCATAAAGTTCATTGGGACCTTCTGGTAAACACCCCTTTAAAAAGTTATCTGAATGTGAGTCAAAAAAATTTTTGGGTCATTTCTTTTATTGGATCTCACTGAGCTGTTGCTTTGGAATTTTTAAATTAAATGGCTTGTTGGAAATCCCCCTTCACTGATGTAATAGCCAGCCAGTTTTCCGATTGGGGGAGGTGGGCATGGTTTCCGCCGGGAGGTTTGGGACAAAAAGTGCAGGTCAGCTCCTAGAATAAACAATTCCCAAAAAATGCCACTCCCCCTGATACCCCTTATAATGTTTTGGGAAAATTTTTCCTTTTGACTTAAAAAAAAAAATTTCCCAAAGATCATCAGTGCAGCATTTTTGACTGCATTGACTATTTGCTTGCATTTTCCTATAAAAGACAGAAAAAACCCATAGAACTTTATTTGCCCCCAAAAGGGGAAATTTAGTTTTTAAAAGATGTTAATTATTAAAAAAAGACAATAACATACACACAAACTATGGTCTGAACACACCCCAAAGAATGACTAAAAAGAAAAAAATAAAAAAAAAAAGTTTGACATGGCAGTTCAGTCACAGGGGGGCTTTATGCAGGTGTATTACTGTTGGTTTAATAACCCCCGGTAGATTTCTTGACTTTACCTCTGCTGAATAACCCATTGGTGTTCAGTTTTGTTTTTTTTCCCCCTTGCTACTGCCCCCAAAGTTTAGAGTGAAAACCTATAACCAGGCCTGCTTTTTTAGTTTGTTAATTTGATGGGTCTCTTTGAAGTGATATTACTGGAAAAACATAACACAGCATAAAAAAACCCCCTTTGGCCATCATAGTTATTGAAGATGAAAAGGTTGCCATTACCCATATTAAAGGAAAACAGCCTTTATATGAAAACGCCTGCTCTGACTTTTTTTACATGGGTTTTTCTGTGTTATAAAACCAGTCTTTGTTTTGTCATTAATGTGAAATCCCCAAATACGAGGAGATGACCACTTTACATCCACAGTGATAAGGTTGGGTTTTATTATTAATAGTAATAATAATAAAAGGGTTCCCCAAAGGGGGGGAATCATAGGGGTGTGTGTGTTTTTTTTGGGTATTTTTTTCCCCCCATTTTTTAAACCCAAATGTCTCATGCAGTTAAACCCATTTATTCTGTTTAAGGTTTTAGGTTACTGGGTGTACCAACAGTACAACATGCAAGATTGGGGCCCCCTGGATGGGGGACAAACTCATGAAAAGGCACATTTTCTCACACACCCCCTCTGAAGAAATCCATACAAAACCTTCCACAGGAGAGGCCCAAAATTTGAATCTAAGACTCCAGAGTTGTAAGGCAGCCCCTTTCTATTTATATTTACAGACTTGGGGGTAAAGAGTTCAACATATCTAATTTACCCTGCATCTGAACATTTGTGGAGTTTTTTTGGAAAAAATGTTTTATAAAACACCCGACTTACACCAAGTTAGTAAAAAACCCACACTAGCATGTATACACAAATTGGACAGAATGATGGATTCCCATACTGCCAAGTTTACGAAAAATTTATTATATTAAAAGGGCAAGATGCATATATTATATTAAGGAACATTGCATATATGTATATTTGTGGCAAAAACTGGGGTGGTACCCAGCCAGGGCTTGAAGGACTGGAAAAGGGACTATGCCTCCTCTGGACCACGAGAGGGCAACCGGGGCCCGGATGGTAAGGGGCCCCAAGGAAAAGAGCTTGGAAACTCAACCCTCTAGGGGCCCATGGGCACCCTGGCCCTGGCCCTCAACACCTCCGCCACCCGGGTGCTGGAAAAAAGACCAGGGAACCCGGTGCTTCCCGCCACACCAGGAAGGGCGGGGGAAGTTCATCGGGAAGACCTGGAGTACATCCGGTGATTATAAAAAAGGGGTGCCCCCCTATTCCATGGCTGGAGTCAGGTGGAAGAGGAAAGAAAAACGGGGAAAAAGGAGTGGGGGCAGACTGAAAGAGAGGCATTACGAAAGGGCCCGGGCTTTGGGGTGTTTTAAATTTTGTGCACCAAACAGTAAAAAAGTTGTAAAAAATTTGTGGTGCTTAAAACGTATTTTACCTTTTTCTGTTGTATGCTTCCCCAAAAATATATATATATTAAAATATATATATATATATATATATATATATATATATATATATATATTTTATATACACTGATATATTGTCTCCCGCAGGGGGGCAGCTAAAAAAGGGGTTGAAGGGACGTTGGGAAAATACCGGGATGTGGCGGGTTTCATGACTCTTTTCTCCCTTTTCCTGCCGGGAACCCCTTTATGGGAGTTTTTCACCTGGTCCTCTTGACGCCCCTTCGGGGGCCGAGCCAATGGAAGGAGACCTTGCTGGCTCCGGCCCCCGTGATGTCACGTCCGGGCCTTTCAAGAATGACAGAAGACCCCCCATAAGGGCCCGACCCCTTTGACTTCAATTTTCCCCCCCCCTTCCCCCTTTTAAAAACCTTCACCTTTTCCCCATTCCTCAGTTCTGTTTTTACTGGTTTTTGACATCAGTGTTTTTTTTCAAAAACTACTTTTTCAGCCAGGGAAAACCAAAATTATCTTGGGACCCCCCAAACCCCCTTTTTTTGTCTCTTTTTTGGAATTATATATATATATATATATATATATATATATATATATATATATATATATATATATATATATATATATATATATATATATATATATAATTTTAAAGGACCAGGAGCCCGTAGCAAGGGTTGGGGTTTTTCCCCCCGTATATTTAATCACCAACAAAAAAAGGGCAAAAATTTTAAAAAAACAGTTCATTCGTGACCCCCTCCCATGCCCCCATTTTTTTGGGGAGGAGCCGGGAAATGGAGGGATGCCGGGGAAAGGGCCCCGGGGAAGGGGGGACCGGGGGATAACGAACAAGATGGCGGAGGAAGGGGGAAGTATCGCCTTTCGTCAATCCCGGCCTAATGGTGCAGGGGAAAGGGCTTTTTTTTCTATGAGGAAGCAGAGGGGGAAAGTTTCCCCCCCATTCCCCGGCGGGAAGGGGGTTTTTCCCGGGGGCTTCGGAAACAATCCTTTCCTCCCCCACTGCCGGCGTCCAAAGATCCCCCAGCCCAGGACCGCCGGGGCGGGCGGACCTTTCCCAGGTCGTGGGAAAAAGGGGAGGGGATCGGGATTGGCCGAGGGTGCCCCCCCGAAAGTGACGGGGAACCTTTTGGCTGTAAGTCCGGGAAACCTGGTGACCCGCGGATTAACCTTTTTTGTGGGGGCATCCCCTGGGAAATGCAAGGGATCAGTCCCGGAAACGGGGGCCACCCAGCAGGTATTTAAAGGGGTGGGTCACTGCCCCTTAATGGCTAAAGGGCCCCCCTCTCCACTGCCGGGGACCGGGCCCCGGGCCATCAAATTTTGGGTAAGGTAAAATCACAGGGTGCTTCCCACACCACTCGGGGGCTCAAACGGCACCCAGGCCTGTTCCGGGGGGTCGGGCTGGAAGGGAAAAAACGGGGGGCCCAAAATCGGGCGCCCCCAACACGGTGCCGACGTTTGGGGCCCCTTTTTTTGGTCACTGAACGTTTCTGCTTTTTGGGTCCACACCACTTTTAGGGGGCCCTTTTTGTGGGGCAGTCAAAAGGGGGCTGCTCTTTCGGGCGAAACAAACCCGGGGGAAAACCCGAAGCCCAAAAACCTGCAACCCGTTTCTTGGTATGGGCGGGCCAAATTTTAAAAATTCTTTCCTTTTGGGGTCTGTGGCCGCACCCCGGGCCTTGTCCCACGAGGTAGCCAAATATTTGGCCCCCCTTTTTAAACCAAAAAAAAAACTTGGGGTTTATGCGGAGGCCGGCTTTTTGCCATGTTGGGGGACAGCGGACCTGCAGTAGATGCTCCCCCCAGGTGCCCGGGAAAAGATTTACAACGTATCCCGGTAAAAGGGGGCCCCTTTTAGGGGCTGGGGGGGCTTCAGCACCCCATCTACCAGGCGTTGGGGTCGCCCGGGGGCCCCGGGAACCCCAAAAGGGAGGACCTTGTACTGCCAGTGCCCGCTAAGGGGCTAAAGGCCGTTTTTTTCCTTTGGGGGATGCCGTTTAAAAATTTGCCAATACCCCTTTTTTTCCCTGTCAAGGGTGTCAGATAACCCCCGGGGCCCAAACCCCCCCGCCAAAGGGGGCCCCCAATGCGGGGGATGGGGGGGATCCCAACTTGGGGATCTGATTCAAGCCAAAATCATTACAGAACCTCCAGGAACCGTCTGGCTTGGGGCGAGGACAATGGGTGGGCCAGGGACTATGGCTCTCTTTAATTTTGTCCATTCCCTTAAAGCCCCCTCCCGTTAAAACCCCTGTTTTTTTCCGGGAAAACGGTAGGGCCCTCCCCGGGCGAAACCCCCTCCGGACTTTCGGGCTCAATCAGCGCCCGGGCCGGCCCGGGGGACCCCGCCACTACCGGGATGGCTCAGGTTTGGGGAACTCCCGCCCCGCTTGGGGGTCAGCTCTCCCGCAGGTTAAGGGCAGTTTTGCTTGCAAAAGGAGAGGACCTGGGAGCTGGGGGGCTCCCCTCATCTCCCGGGCTTTTAAAAAAGGTTGGGCATGATAGGGTCCTTCACCTTTTGAATTTTTCCATTGGGCTTTTTACCAAATAGTCCCAAATCCTTTTTCTCCTTAACCTTTTGAAGGCCCCCTTTCCAGTGACGGAGCAGCCAAAAGGGGGGGTCGGGCGAGCACCATACCTTTTGGTCCCGGGCGGAACTCCCGGGGGGGGGGGCGTTTAAAACCCGGGCCCCGGCCTTTGGGGCCCCCCCAGTCCGGTTTCTTTTTGGGGGGGGCCTGATCCGGGAGTCGGGGCCCCGCGGGTTGGGTTTGCCCCAAAAAAGTTGAAGGGGGGGGAAGAGCCTCGGGCCCCCCAGCCTTTTTTTAGGGTGTCGAGGGTTCCCGGGGTTTTAAAACCCAAAAAGGGGGGAAGCCTGTAGGGCCTGGGGGACCTCCCGGTAGGCAAAAAAACCCCAGCGGGGGGGAGCTGGTCCCAGTTCCTGCCGCCCCGCTGACTACCCGGCGGAGCATCTGCTTGGTTTTATTAAATGTTTACCAACCCGCCCGTTTGCGGGTGATGAACGCTTTTTAGGTGCTTTATTCTGCAGTAATTTGGCTACCTCCCGAACGATCCGGGAAGGGGCCCTGGGCCCTGAGGACCTCCTTTGGAAAAACCCCGCGGGAAACCCAAAATTTAACCAGTTCCCGTGCATGTTTTTAGTGTTAGCGGGCCGGGGGGTTTTTGGTACCCGGGGGGCATAGTCCACCATGACTAGGATATACTTGTGGCCCCCCGGGTTTTAGGGGGTCCAAAGGGGTTTCCCCAAAACACCCCTTTTCCTTTCAAAGGGGGTGTCCCCCGAGGGGAAAGGGGGCTAGAGGGGGCCCCGGGCCCCCCTAGGGAAACTGGCGGGTCTGAAAACCCCGGGCAAGGTTGACAGAACCGCCGGGGCCTCCTCAGGGATCCCCGGCCAGTAAAAACGGAGCTTAATCCCTCCAGTGTTTTTCGGCCCGGGGGGGGCCCTGGGGGGTGAGCATGTTCCCCGCATATTCCGGGCCCGGGGCTGTTAGGGAACAACCCCCCTTTTTTTCTTGGGGAGCCACCGGGGGGAAAAGGGTCATTCTCGAGAAAAAAAGGGTTCCCCCCGGTGTGGGGTCCGCCCGCTGTTGACTGTTAGGCAAACGCGATTTGGAAAGCGCGGGGGTCATCTTTCCCCTCTCCCCCTTAAAGGAGGCCCCTGGACCCCAAAATTTATGGTCCAGGCCGCCGAGAGGGGCTTGGGGCCTGGGTCCCGGGGAAAAGTTCCCCCGGCTGGGGCCCCTTTTCCGGGGGGAATCTTCCCGGGAAGGGCCTGACCCCGAAAAAGGGCCCCAGCAAAGCGCCCATAAGGGGCCCGCCCTTTTGCAAAAGGGGAAAAAGGGGCGGGGGGTGCCTTTTCCCCCCATAACAAGATCCAAAGAGGCCCGGGGGCGGTTTGGGTTACCGCTGATCCCAAAACCAATCTTGTCCCCGAATCCCCGGGGAAGGGGGGCAGGTAACACAGCGACCCCCCATTTTAATTGGGTTCCCCCTTTCCCGGTGACATAGCAGTGGGGAAAGATATGACCTAGTCCCCCTGCACACAGGTGACCAACAAAGCTGTTTTTAAACCCCTGTTGCGGGGAAAACAAAAAGGGCAACAATGGTAATGTTGCTGCCGGGAAACAAACAAAACCACCAACCCCCTTTGCCACCCCCCCCGTATTCGAACGCCAAAAGGGGTGCGGGGGTACAAATTTCCTCTCCGGGATGTCCAGCTGCAGTCCATAGGCTCCCGGGCATGTGATGGGGGGGTTTTGGGGGCAAGTGACCCGGCCCGCCACACTTAAAAAAAAGCGGGCGGGCCCCCCCTCTCTGGCCCCCCTGGCTGGCGCTTTTTGCAGCCTTTTCCCCAGGGGGCTCGGGGGGGCCCCCCGTCCCCCCGGTTCCCACAGCAGGCTTTTCTGACCCCCCAATCGGAGGACCGCCAACTTACCTTTTAGGACGCCCAGGAGGCCCACATGTTCTGATAAGGGGCCCCGGGCCTGCTCGGGGAACTGGGGGATCGGATTTACCAGGCCCCCGGGGCCCCCCGGGCCACCACTTTCCCCCCCCGTCGGGGGGTCTCTGGCCGTAGCCAGCGGGCCCCTCTTTGGGAATCAACGCCTGGGCGCGGGGGGCCCCCGGGGCAAAAACCCCCGTTCCGCCATTCGGGCCCCCCCTGGGCCCCCCTAATGCCCCGGGGGGGCCAGTGGCCGGGCTTGGGGGTCGTGGGGTACGCCCTCCCCCCTCAGGGGGGGTCATAAAGGGGCCAGGCCTTTGGGGCCTTTTTTAAGGCGCCAAAATGGACGCCCCCTGGGCCGCTGCCCTTTTTTTCCGGGGGGTCCTCCCAAACATGCCCAGGTGGCATCGGCGCCCCGGGGGCCCCGGGAAACCCTAGGAGGGGGCGGTCCTGGGCGGGGGGTTTGGGCCGCCCTTGGGGTTCCACTAACCTGGCCTTTGGGGCCTCCAGCCCCGGGTGGTGGGGCTTGCGCAGTTTCAGGGGCCTCGGGTATGGCCTGCACCGGTTGAGGTCCTGTCCCTCCCCCCATTCCGGGATCTCTTTATCCCCGGGTTTTCCCCTTTTAAAGGACCGAGGAGACAGTAGCAAGGGGTTTGGGGGTTTTTCCACCCGGTAAAGTAATCACCAAAAAAAACAGGTCAAAAAATTTTAAACAAAAAAAGTTCATAACGGGGGCCCCCACTCCTGGCGTCGGGGGGCCATTTTTTTGGGGAGGAGCCCGGGAAATGGGGGGATGCCGGGGAAAGGGCCCCAAGGGAGGGCCGGAAGGGGACGGGGCCCGGGCAAGATGGGGGGAGGAAGGGCGGAAGTATGGGGACCGCGGTCAATCCCCGGCCCATGGTGCGGAAGGTCTTTTTTTTTTATGAGGAAGCAGAGGGGGAAAATTAATACCCCACCATTCCCTGGCGGGTGGTTTCCCCAGGTCTATCGAATCAATCCTGCCTCCTACTCGCGTATTGTGAAATATATATACTGTATTATATATATATTTATGTGATTGTTCTGAGGCTGCAGTTCTTGTTTGACAGTTTGCTGGTGTAAATTTTTTAAGGATGTTATAAAATTTTTTTTAATTGTTGTGGTGCACATCACAATTTGGATCTCACTGAAAAGCTAATTATGAATCCCATCAAATTCGAAATGTTTCTTTTTCAAGTTTTTTAGGGAAAGGTGGGTAATAATTTTTGTGTACTGTGCCTTAATTTAATAATGATATTGATTGTGTAGTTAAGTTTGTGGCAGTTAGTTTTAATGCTGTTAAATCTCATTTTACTTAACTGTGGGATATTAATGAAACTCTTTAGTATAAATTTATGTGCTGTGGCACAACTTAATTATAAGTCATGGAAAACCAATCAGAGGTACTGTTACATTGACATCATCTCGTTTATTGAGTATGGGCTGAAGGTCAGAAAGCACATCTTTAGTATTGTTAAGAGAAATCTTCCATTCAAAAGAAAGGAAAACCCAGAGACTGATTTAAACTTTTGGGTGCTGCATTGTATACTTGTGTGTCTCAGGGTAGTGTTTTCCTTGATAACAAAGCTTGAATGGACTGTTTTGCAGTTAGGAAGGTTTAGGAGAAAATCTTGATACTTGTCCACTTGTTGTGGCACCAACATGGGTTCAGGTTCAATAGTTCACTTCTTTTGTACTTCAGTAGGGTGTCAGCATACTGCCCCGACAGAACAAAGAAAACAGTCCAGGATCAGTTCTGACTTCCCTGGTTCTTTAAATAATTTAACTGAGGACCTGGTTTAAATCTTACTATATGTACAAACAAGTGCTAAGGTTACCCCAAAAGAAGGCATCCACTTCTTTGTCATTTTTTGATTTATCCGCTAAATTATTACTTTGTATTTAATCTCTGCTGTGGTGGGCTGGAGCCTCGGGGTTTGTTTCCCCCTTGCATCCTATGTTGGCTGGATTGGCTCCAGAAGACCCCCATGACCCTGAGTTAGAATACAGTGGGTTGGATAATGGATGACTGTATGGATTTAATCTCTGTTTTTCAGTGTCCTAAGAGTTTTATGAAACATTTTTATTCTTACAATGTTTCTAACATTAATACAAAACAATCTTCATTTTTTTGTATTGGGATTTGATTAACTAGGGGGTGTTCATGAGTTGATCCCAAACTCAAAATATGCCAAAAGGCCTAGAATATTTATAAAATAATAAGATTTAATGTAGGAAAAATGCAATAATAAGACACAGAAAGGAACAATCTAATAAACAGTCACTAAAAGGCACTGTGAAATATTAATCTTATACTTTTTTGAGCTTGACTAAACAATAAGTCCCCTTGCCTCCTACAGGGTGTGTGGCCACTTTCTTATTTCCATTTTTCCTGCTTTGCTCCATCTGAGCTCTGGACAATCATTAAGTTAATATAGAGCACCCCATTTTAGGGTTTTTTAAACTCACCAGGCATCCTGCGCCACCATGTCTTTTATTACGTTTATTATCTTTTTCAGTTTAGTCCCTAAAAATTTCTCCCCTTACAATTGGCAGAATGCTTTATGTTGTGTTTTTGTTATGTGTTGCATTACAGAACAAATAACAAGATCTTTGGGCCCCTAACTTCATGGGGTCTTTTTTT